>NC_045550.1:3461754-3509254 GCF_009769535.1 Thamnophis elegans
CTACTAACAGAGATACAAAAGTGGGCGGTAGGTATAAAAAGGTTGACTACCACTGCTTTAAAATATGGAATATCTTGATTGCTCCCCATGGGTAATGTGCTATGTTTATTGACGGCATTCCATTAGCAAAGAGAAAAGAACCACAATTCTTCCCCCCCCACACCTATATTTTCCAAGTACATGGAAAGAGACACCTATTATAAATTGCTGGCAAAACCCACATTTGTCTCAGCAGGTGGCAACATCTGGTCAATGCATTTGGTCTCGGAAGCCAAGTAAGATTGGCTCTGGTTAGTATGTGGAAGGGAGATCTCTAGGAAATTCTAGAGCTGTAGGCGAAGACTTTAAAGCATAAGTTAGAGCACAAAATAATTCTGCAAAATTAAATGTCTCAATGGCTCTGCCAAGAAAACTTATATCTATGTAGCCATCAGGAATTAAAGTCAACTTGAAGATGACTTTATTTTCACCACTTGAGCATGAAGCAGTGGTGGGTTTCAAAAATTGTTTGAACCTACTCTGTGGGTGTGGCCTCCTTTGCCATAAACATAACTCTAAGGAACTTAAAGCCTTTTAATCTAATCTGTCCATTCAGCCATCATTTTCTTTTCCTTTTTAAAGGATTCATCTGTTGTTTTTCAATTTATGTCTTTCTTTGAGCAACAACAATGTTGTGGATTGATAATGGTAGGTAAAGAAATACAAGAAAGAAAGAAAGAAAGAAAGAAAGAAAGAAAGAAAGGAAGGAAGGAAGGAAGGAAGGAAGGAAGGAAGGAAGGAAGAAAGAAAGAAAGAAAGAAAGAAAGAAATACATGTGTCAATCATGTGACAATATGTTCAATGAAAAGGTCCTTATGTGTATCTTATCAAAGTTAAGTGAAGGGTAAAGGCGACACAAAATGCAAATAAATACTATTTAGTATAACAAGAGGGCAAAATGCCAGAGTTTCTGTGGCTCCAACTCTTTCATGCATCTTTGATTTTATTTTTCTTCCATCTTCCTGGAAGACAGTTGCTGTCAGACCTGCATTTATATTCCTTTTAGAATTTTGGCCTGCCACACTTTCTCTAATTTCATTATGCTGTTTCTTTAAGTATAGTCAATGGGAGGGGGAATAGAAGGAGTAGGATTGTGGAATGTATTGTTTTTCATTCTTTACTAGAAGCCAAGGTCATCCTTTGTCTCCACACCAGTAAACCTGACCGGAAGAAGCTGGGCATGGAAGAAGGAGATTGGACCATGTGATGGACTGTGGGTGTGGGGACAAGATCATGAACTTTTAACTGGGTGGGATTCTGATGTAACTTCCAGAGTTGGAATCCCCACAGCTATGTGCCAACATGCCTGCTTTATTAAATTGGAACTTTAATCATAGTTTTGCCTTCGACTCTGATTTAATTCTACATGGTATTTGGAACGCTGACATCTGCAATGTTTGCAGTTTTGGTAAAAGAGAGCTACTCAATTGTAGCTACTTCATTTATCATGTAAAGTACATCATGCTGTTCTGCAGAACTGAGTGTCCTTTCATTTAGACAATTAATTTGAAATTAAATATTAATATAAATATACTGGTGGTAACAAATGATATATTCTGTTTTAATTAAATATAGGTTGTACATTTTGTAAATGGGGCATTTTTATAAGGAAATATAATGGAATGGTTATGTTTCCCTTGCAGGAATAAGGCAAGCTTCTCACTTATTCAGCTCTAACTGTGCCTCATTAAACTTTTTTTAAAAATAGCTGTTCTAATTGTCAAGCATTAGATCAGTGGTTCCCAAACTTGGCAACTTTAAGACTTGTGGACTTCAACTCCCAGAATTCAGAGCTGGCTGGAGAATTCTGGGAGTTGAAGTCCACAAGTCTTAAATTTGCCAAGTTTGGGAACCACTGCATTAGATGGACTACAAGAAACACTTGATGCTTAAGTTTCAATTTTGCAATATGTGGTTTTAATGAAAACTCTTGCATCCCACTTTATGGACTGCTTCTTAAAGACATAGGTACTTTATTGGGTAAGTTGGGTAGTCGAGTTCGGCCTGCAAAGCATGCACCAATCCCCCACCCCAACAAATTATTATTTGCAATATGTTTTTAGAGATTCATCTATTTTTATCTTCTTTACAGGAGGCAGCAGTAACATAAAAGCATACAGTTGTTAATGGGCCAGGAGGCCTAAATTAAGAGCTATGAACAATTCCCTTCCTAGCCAGTCAGCAACTATGCATTTACAGTATATCAAGCTGCTTTAAGCTATTTCCTGCTGGCAGTGCAGATTCCAATAGCTATCACTAATGGACAGGTATAACCTCTACACTGTCTTGCATAGGACAATGGGCTATTTCTGTAGAAAGCTACTTCTTTTGTACTGAAAGTCCTAGCAAACATCTTGGTTATCATTTTGTTAGCCTCTTTATTTTCTGATTGACTTACTGGCTCCATAGAAGAACAAGCTGCAGATCATAGAAAAATGCTAATGATTTTTCCCAGATAGATTTGACAATGAGCTTTTCTCATTTTTCCTTCTTATCAGTTTGATATGGTTCTCAGGATTTGAGAATAGCAATAGCAGTTAGACTTATATACTGCTTCATAGAGCTTTCAGCCCTCTCTAAGCGGTTTACAGAGTCAGCATATTGCCCCCCACAGTCTGGGTCCTCATTTTACCCACCTCGGAAGGATGGACGGCTGAGTCAACCTTGAGCCGGTGAGATTAGAACCGCCGAACTGCAGATAACAGTCAGCTGAAGTGGCCTGCAGTACTGCACTCTAACCACTGCGCCACCTCGGCATACATTGTGGGAGTTTCAGTAGAGAAGTCATCTTTAGCTTGATATGGCTGTCACTGTACCATTGCCTTATCATTGTTTATTTCACAACTAATCCCAGTTTGCTTCATTTTTCTGTGACATCTTCTGGGAAGTCCAAGTTTCAGCCACCATTTATTTTACAGAAGATGTTTTTTTACCTAATCAGGAATTCTGCAAAATCTAAAAAAAAATCTGGGAAAAGATGGTGGCAATCAGAAACTCTAACAGGGGTGGGTGGGAATTGAACAGATTAATATGTTCAATTGAATCTGGAATCCACAATATGCTGTAGCTTTTCCAATTTAGGGTTCTCCACTTATAATAGCTAAGATGCTGAGCTTGTCAATCAGAAAGGTCAGTAGTTCGGTGGTTCGAATCCCTAGTGCCACGTAACAGTGTGAGCTCCTGTTACTTGTCCCAGCTTCTGCCAACTGCAAAAGCATGTAAAAATGCAAGTAGAAAAATAGGGACCAGCATTGGTGGGAAGGTAACAGTGTTCCATACGCCTTCGGCGTTTAGTCATGC
Source organism: Thamnophis elegans (assembly GCF_009769535.1). Lineage (NCBI taxonomy): Eukaryota > Metazoa > Chordata > Lepidosauria > Squamata > Natricidae > Thamnophis > Thamnophis elegans. The sequence goes on from NC_045550.1 coordinate 3,465,094, forward strand.
AGGCCGCATGACCACAGAGATGTCTTCGAACAGCGCTGGCTTTTCAGCTTTGAAATGGAGATGAACACTGACCCCTAGAGTCGGGAACGACTAGCACATATATGCGAGGGGAACCTTTACCTTTTTTTTACTTATAATAGACTACATGCCCAGGGGGAATGTAGGGAGTGTCAATTCTAGTATTGTTTTTACTTTTCTATCTGTTGTTACTTATAACCTCGGTACACCCACGTTACACCTATCCTCCGCGAGCTGCACTGGCTACCGATCAGTCTCCGGATACGCTTCAAAGTGCTAGTCGTAACTTATAAAGCCCTTCATGGTATTGGACCTGGGTACTTGAGAGACCGCCTGCTGCCAATTACCTCCCAAAGACCCGTTAGATCTCACAGGGTCGGCCTCCTCCAGGTTCCGTCCACCAGTCAATGCCATCTGGTTACTACCCGGGGGAGGGCCTTCTCTGTAGCAGCTCCGGCCCTTTGGAATGAACTCCCCGCGGAGATCCGGACCCTCACCTCTCTCCAGGCCTTCTGGAAAGCCGTCAAAACCTGGCTGTGCCGGCAGGCTTGGGGTTGATGAGTTCCCCTCCCCTCTCGACTTGTATGGCTGTGTGATTTTCGTGTATTTTAATTATGTGTACTGTGTTTATGTCCCCTTTCCCCCCTGAGTTGTTCGCCGCCCTGAGTCCCTCCTGGAGAAGGGCGGCATACAAATAAACTAAATACAAATACAAATACAAATAACAATTGTTATATTATTGTATACCACTGGTTACAGGGACGGAGGTGACTAATACATTGTTTAAATAAAGAAATAAATAAACTTTCTTGCTTGGCTGAGAATGCTGGTCTTAGTAGATCCTAGAAGTGACACATATTTGCATTTACAACTGTTGCAGTGGCCCTAACATGTGATCAAAATGTAGGTGCTTGGCAGTCAACATGTATTTAGGATGGTTGTGGTATCCCAGGGTTATATGATCACCATTTGCAACATACCCAGCTAGCTTCTGACGAGCAAAGTCAATGGGAGAAGCTGGATTTCCTTAACAATTATGACGATTTGCTTAATGATCACAACAAACGAGGTCATAAACTGTGATTCACTTCATGATCACCTCACATAGCAAAGAAGTTCTGATCCCAACAATGGCCATAAATCAAGGATTACCTGTAGTTTTAGAAGCTTCCATATCAATTCAGAAATCATACCTGTTCTCCTAAGAATTCATTCATTGATTTACATTCCTGCACAAGCAAATCATCATAAGATTAGCCAAAAGTTGTTCATGAATAAATGTGCATAATATCTTATTGTTATTTTAGAAACTGTCAATGAGTTTTTAACTAAAATCACCTATTGAATTATGGTAGAGCTAAGTTTTCATTTGATTACTTCCTGCTTTAAACCATATATTCCTAGTCTTAAATGACACCAACTCTTATCTTCTTACTGATTCCAACCATAATCCAACCTTTGCATTCAAGGCAGATTAAATACTAGATAGGAAAAAATTACATTATATTTATGATGATACAGACAATATGTGTAATAGGATGAGCCCAACACAATAACAACTGACAAAAAGTCAGTTACAAAAATGATTGTGTTACAAGATCAGAGAGTTACAAAATCAGACATTGATGTCAGTGGGGGTTGATTTTGTGTGATTTCCCCATTGTTTCTCTGGGTTTATTTTGAATTCTTAAAAGAGTTTTAATTGGCTGTCCTTTTTTTTTCTTTAAAGATGTCTTTTGCTGGCATGGTGCTTTTGAAGTATTACCCTTATAGAGATCTATAGGAAGACAGAGAGGCAGGCAGATTGATGAGACACACACAAAAAATACTCTTTCAATCAATTCATGCTTTGATCGCTCTCCATCTGGACTGCTGCAGTTGAGTCTATGCCAGGCACCATTTGGAAGTAGTAAGCCCAAAATTCAAAGGCCAGACTGCTGGTGGGGCAATCCTATCAGCGGTGTGTAACACCAATATTGAAATCACTTGCACTGGCTTCCTATTACCTCCAGGACCAATTCAACATGCTAGTTATTACAGAAATGTAATCTATTGGGAACTATCTGGCCAAAGTCAACTCTACCCATCTCATTTTTTTTAAAGTATCTCTTCTCTGTTATGTTTACAAGACTCAAAAAAAAAAGCAGACCTTGTCTGTGACAGCCCTCTTATTACACAACATATTTTCTCAGAGGCCCAAGTGGCACCTTCTCTTTTATGTATTTGGGAATGTTTTTAAAAGTCTTCTTTCAAGTCTTATTCGCTTGCATTTGTGTTTGAACTCCTTGGTTTTATGTAGCAATTGTTTTTATTACTGGATTTCGTTTCGCTTTGCTTTCCTCCGAGTCATTTGACTGGTATGGTTAACAAATACAATAAGCAAATAAGCGAAGAAGCAATAAATAAATAAAAATGACCCCCTTTAGGCCGAAACGGCTGTAAAAATGTTATCCTCTCCACCCATTTGTTGAAGTTGATAGAGGAAGAATATGAGAGCCGTGCTGGATGAGGTCAAAGGCTTATCTAGCCCAGCATTCTGCATCAGATAGCATTTAATCAAATGCGTTCAGGAGGCTCGCAAACATGGTGGGAAGGTCATAGCCCTATCAACTGGTAATTATGGTATGTTGCTTGGGATTCTGTAGGAGGCAAGAAACTGTTTATATACTGGGGAGAAAGAAGTGATCTAGGGTGTTCTATGGAGACTCCCAGTCATCCAGGTCATGGTTGTCCCAAAGATGCTTTTTTCAGGAGGCAATTTTACTTTCTTCAAGGAAGTCCAATTGCCTCTTGAAAAAGCACCCTAGTATGAGCTCCAGGTCAAGTCTGAAAGCTCAGTGAAGTAAACCTCTGGTCCTGGTGGACTGATCCAGATCAGATCCTGCAAGAAACTATCAAGCACTGGTAGCTTGATTCTCTAAGAACTGAGTTTATCTTTTATCTTAAAACTGTCTAAATTTATAGCCACATCTAAGAGAAGGGAATTTCTTAGACACTAAGAGTAAATCAACAGATATGCCATTTTTCATGCACCTTTCCAAACCTTAAAATCAAGGATTGTTTTCTATTGTGTGAAAACATCAGTGGTGGGTTTCAAAAAATTGTTCGAACCTGCTCTGTGGGTGCGGCCCTCCTTTGTAGGAGTGGCTTGCCACGCATATAACCGGATATGAAGATGCCAACGAATCACCTTAAATTACCTCACACACAGCACTGGCATGCATAAGAATATGATGTAAACTTGTTTTTAAAAGGCATCTTTGGTTTGCGTTAAAACAACTTCAACACTCGCAATGTTCTGATTGCACCACAATCGCAGTAGTCATCCTTACCTTTCACAGAGGCACTGAGTTTTATAAATAGGAGCATGATAGTGTAGAATAATCATATCCAAGGACCAGTGGTGGCCACTCCCATCCAGTTACATGACTGCCAAGCCACTCCCACCCGGTCACATGACTGGCAAGCCACTCCCACCCGGTCACATGGCCGGCAAGCCACTCCCACAAAGGAGGCCACACCCACAGAGTAGGTTCCAAAAAAATTGAAACCCACCACTGGTTTGTTGGCATCAAATTAAAGGGAAATATGTTGATATTAGCACACCTAAGGATGACTAAAGGTCATTAACAAAGAATTGGGACCAATAGGAATACAGGATGCTATTTGAAGCTTAGCGTTGAAATACCGGCTAATTTTTAAGTAATTTCCTAACAAGTAATAATATTTCAACTGGAAAGGCATTTTTACTCAGATCAACACTAATGATTTTGTGTTCTTTCCCCCCCCATTTGGACAAAATCTCTCCACTGTTTTTATGTTTCACGATCAATGAGGGAATGACAGGAATATGAAATAATCTCATTTCTTGGAGGCTCAAAATAGTCATTCTTAAATTCCACATTTAGTTTGGATTAATGCATAACAACTCAAAACTCAAAAGATTTTTTTTTAAATCCATTGAGGCTAAAAGTTGAGACATGACACATTTGCCAATTTTGTTGCACCATCATTTTCACAAAGTATGGCCTGAGTAAAAGACAGAAATCTATCAAATGTTATACATATTAACTTATCACCCAGTTAAATAGGCTGTCAGTCTGGGATGACTGTGCTTGGCAGGATGAATTCAAATGCATGTAAATTTCCCTGGTGGCTGACTAGCAAGTATGGTGGAACTGTCATATGATGACATGTGAAAACGCGTTAACATTGTTTAAAATATATTTGAAGGGGAGAGCTTGTATTTTGATAACACCTTCACAGGCAAATGATTCATCTAGGATCAGTAATAATGGACGCATCTTTTATTTGGCAGGGATTTTTTTTTTAAAAAATGGCAACTTGTCGGATCTGTTTTATGTTTGAGAGGAAGTCTCAAAATAATTAACAATTACCACGTAAACTAGTTGGAGTCCCAAGTGCCCCCATTGTATAGTCAGTCTTCCAATCGTCTTGCTTGTCAGTTTCACTTGATCTTACAGAAAAGTGATTAGAAACTTCAAAAGAGGCAATTACACAGTCCAATGTGTTAGAAACCTGTACTTTTCTTCCTTCCTCCCAAGTCTGAAGCACACAATCTTTTGCACTATTATCTAACTGGAATGATGAGGATTTTTTCCCCCCTGCTGAGTACCAAGCATCTATTCGGAAAACAGATTTTCAAATTTAATGAAACTTTCTCACTTACCCAGCTTGGTTTTTCTGCATCTTTTCGTTGTGACTCTTTTCCACTTCTTTCTTCACATTTTTTATTTACAAGAAAATCTGCCTGTTCTCTTCAGACAGTTTCTTGTTTCATTTACATTGTTATTTGGGTAGCTTTGGGGGATAGGCCAGAGGGCCAATTACAGGTTGTGGAATGTTATGTGAAGGCAGTGGTGGGTTTCAAAATTGTTCCAACCTACTCTGTGGGTGTGGCCTCCTTGTGGGAGTGGCTTGCTGCCCATGTGACCTGGTGGGAGTGGCTTGTCGGTCATGTGACCGGGCGGGAGTGGCTTGGCAGTCATGTAACTGGATGGGAGTGGCCAAGATGATGTCACTGAATTCTTTGCCCCAATGGATGATCTACAAAAAGAAGATATAAAAAAGGAAATGTATTATTTTGTGCACTTACTACTTAAATAAGATTAATATAAGTACACAAAACAATAAAAAGCTACTTACAAGAATACTTACTACTTGTATTTCAAAGGGAATAATCAGTGGTGGGTTTCAAAAGTTTTTGGAACCTCTTCTGTAGGTGTGGCCTGCTTTCCGGGTCCACTGGTGGAACCTCTTCTAACCGGTTCGGTAGATTTGATGAACCGGTTCTACCGAATAGGTGCGAACCGGTAGGAACCCCACCTCTGCAATAAACAGCATCTTTGAGTTGTATGCCATTTGAGAGGCTTTGCTACACATTGTTTTGGAATGGAGAAATGGTGATGATGATGATGGAGACTAGGAACAGACAAAACAAATACAGAATATGGATTGGAAGTAGTGATAACAAACAGCAATAGACATATACTGCTTCATAGTGCTTTACAGCACTCTCTAAGTGATTTACCTACCCCAGTATATTGCCTACCCCAACAATCTGGTCCTCATTTTACTGACCTCAGAAGGATAGAAGGCTGAGTGAAGCTTGAGCTGTGTCCAGGTCAAACTCCTGACAATAAGCAGAGTCAGCTTGAAATACTGGATTCTCAACACCGTGCGACCATGACTCACGCCAGTATACATGGCCATGCTACAGTGGTGGGTTTCAAAAATTGTCCGAATCAACTCTGTGGGTGTGGCCTCCTTTGTGGGAGTGGCTTGTCACCCATGTGACCGGATGGGAGTGGCTTGCCGCCCATGTGACCGGATATGAAGATGCCGACGACACTTGTCAGAACCACCTTAAATCACCTCACACACAGCACTGGCATGCATAAGAATAGGATGTCAACTTGTTTTTTAAAAGGCATCTTTGGTTTGCATTAAAACAACTTCAACACACGCAATGTTCTGATTGCACCACAAACGCAGCAGTCATCCTTACCTTTCACAGAGGCACTGAGTTTTATAAATATGAGCATGACAGTGTAGAATAATCATATCCAAGGACCAGTGGTGGGTTTCAAAAAATTTTGGAACCTCTTCTGTAGGTGTGGCCTGCTTTCCGGGTCCACTGGTGGAACCTCTTCTAACTGGTTTGGTAGATTTGACAAACCGGTTCTACCAAATAGGTGCGAACTGGTAGGAACCCATCTCTGCCATTCTGCCACTTGCTGCTTTTTCAAAATGATAGTGCAGGTTACAATGTCACTTCTGCAGGCTTCTCCCAATTTGTAATATGCATGTCATTATCATTAGCCACATACCAGGAAGGGGGAAGCTTGGGTTGCAATGCGATGATACTGATTTCCTCATGCTTTCAATGTCACAGTCATTTGGCCAGTGATTTTGAAGCCATGTTGATGTTAAGAGTTGTTGTTGGGAGATACAGGTTACATTATCATCGTGAGTAGATAGAAGCTAGGAGATAGGTGAAATAATACATTTCTGTAACTGCAGGTAGTCCTCAACTTATGACAGGTTGCTTAGCAACTGTTCAAGGTTATTAAGGACCTTCCTAAAATGAACTTAGAACTCGGTTCTTAAGTTTTGACTGCTTCCCCCCTCCCCATGGCCACATAATCACATTTTGGGTGCTTGGAAACTGGCACATACTGTATTTACTACCATGTCCTGAGGTCATATGACTGCAATTTGCAATTTTTTTTATTTTTTTTTGCAAAAAAAACCCTCTAGCATTTAGTTCTGGTTTTGGGCCCTCTGATATTCACTTAACATCCGTCACAAAAAAGCTTGTAAAAATAGAGCCAAGGTGGCGCAGTGGTTAGGGTGCAGTACTGCAGCCACTTCAGCTGACTGCTAGTTTTGCAGCTCGGCAGTTCAAATCTCACCGGCTCAGGGTTGACTCAGTCTTCCATCCTTCCGAGGTGGGTAAAATGAGGACCCGGATTGTTGTTGGAGGCAATATGCCGACTCTGTAAAACTGCTTAGAGAGGGCTGAAAGCCCTATGAAGCGGTATATAAGTCTTGTGCCCAGCAGCATGATGAATGTAATGAGCAGACTCCATTATGGTTCTAAGTCAAGGATTACCTATACCTCTGAGGAAGGAGGGACGGACACAGAGGTGGTATTCAGCAGGTTCTGACCAGTTCTGGAGAATCGGTAGCGGAAATTTTGAGTAGTTCAGAGAACTGGTAAATACCATCTCTAACGGGCCCTGCCCCCCTCTATTCTCTGCCTCCGGAGTCTCAGCTGATCAGGAGCAAATGGGGATTTTGCAGTAACCTTTGCAGTAACCACACCCACCAAACCACGCCATAAGAACAGGTAGTAAAAAAATTGAATCCCGCCACTGGACTGATGTGGCTTGCCATTGTCCCTTCTCCATGCTTACCAGAGTAAGTCAAAACTCTGTTCAGTTATAATACCAGCTAAAAGTTCCATTAAACACAGTCGTGACTTAATAGAGGCATTCCCTGTCTTAAGACAAATGTATTGTGGGCCCAACAGTGTTACCCGCATTCCGCCGAATCTCATTTTGTCTCTTCATGCAGTGCACACCTGTGGCTTGTTGACAATACCAAAATGAGAACAACTGAACACCCTGCGACTCTCATGATGATCGGCGCAGAGGTACTTATGACAGGTGTTACTATAATTTTGATGTATTAGGAAAATTCACAACGTTCAGAGGCCTCGAATGCTCACCTTTGTTTACGGGATAAATGTGGCATATATTAGTACAAGTACTTCTCCTCTCTTTTTTTTAATACCCTCCTAAGAAAATTATGAACATTTATTTTCTTCCGCCTTTTAAATGTTATTCACACCTTGCATAAGGAAACCTACAATAACCATTCTAATTTTCATTGTTAAAAAGAATTATTGAATGTATAAAAAGGAAAAGGGAAATCTCAGCGGCTAGGTTCTAATTTTTTTTTTAAAGGAAAGGAAAAAGAGGTTGAAGAAAAGAGGAAGCAGAATAATGAAAGTGGTGTAATTTGAAAATGACTATGAATCCACTGGTAGTCTTGTCTGAAAGCAGAGATAATTTATTTCTGGCTTAGCTTTACTATAAAAAATGTATCTTTGAAATGCTGTGGCTTCACGAGTCTTGTTTCCTCTCTTGCAAAAGTTTTTCCTTGTCTCTGGTAGTTTGCTGGTTAAAAAAAACATACTTATTAACAGTGGTGGGTTTCAAAAGTTTTCGAACCTACTCTGTGGGTGTGGCCTCCTTTGTGGGAGTGGCTTGCCATCCATGTGACCTGGTGGGAGTGGCTTGCTGTCCATGTGTTCTCTCTCTCTCTCTCTCTCCTCTCTCTCTCTCTCTCCTCTCTCTCTCTCTCTCTCTCTCCCCCCTTCCTTTGTATCCCACCACTGGTATGTCTATATGTCTCAGTATGTTTAATAAGCAGAGGTGGGTTCCTACCAGTTCGCACCAGTTCGGTAGAACTGGTTTGTCAAATCTACCAATTCAAATTTTGAAACCCACCACTGACACACACAGACGCACACACACACAGAGAGAGACTCACACAGAGAAAGAGAAACAAAGGAAGAAATAAATAAATAAGAAATAAAAGTGAGAGAGAGATGAAATAAAAAAAGGAAAAAGGGACAGAGAGACAAAAGGAAGGAAAGAGAGAGAGAGAGAGAGAGAGAGAGAGAGAACACATGGCCGACAAGCCATTCCCACCAGGTCATATGACCAGCAAGCCACTCCCACAAAGGAGGCCACACCCACAGAGTAGGTTCGAAAATTTTTTGAAACCCACCACTGGAGTTAATCTATGGTGACCTGGGTATTGATTGCTGGTGGGGAGATGCTGGAGTCTTTTGGGTTTGGGTAATGAAGTGAAGAAAACAAAACAAGCACCAAGGACCCTCATATCAGTGGTGAAATTCGTTTTTTTTTTTTACTACCGATTGTGTGGGTGTGGCTTAGTGGGTGTGGCAGGGGAAGAATCCTCTTCCCAACCCACTCAGGGGAAGGATACTGCAAAATCCCCATTCCCACCCCACTTTTGGGCCAAAGTATTTGCTGTCAAAACCTGCTAAATATACCCTGCTCATATCAACCGTGAGCTATAAATATAAATATTCTCCTTTAAGTCATTTTTGGTGCCATTGTAACTTTGAACATTGAAAATAAGGATATAGTCAGTACTATGTTGTTTTATGATTAAAGAAATACTTGGAAAATAATGTGTATACTGATGATGATGATGATGATGATGATGATGATGATGATGATATAGATAGATAGATAGATAGATAGATAGATAGATAGATAGATAGATAGATAGATATAACTAGATAGATAGATAGATAGATAGATAGATATAGATAGATAGATAGATAGAGATAGAGATAGAGATAGAGATAGAGATAGAGATAGAGATAGAGATAGAGATAGAGATAGAGATAGAGATAGAGATGGATGGATGGATGGATGGATGGATAGATGATAGATAGATAGATAGATAGATAGATAGATAGATAGATAGATAGATAGATAGATAGAGATAGATAGATAGATAGATAGATAGATAGATAGATAGATAGATAGATAGATGGATGGATGGATGGATGGATGGATGGATGGATGGATGGATGGATGGATAGATAGATATAACTAGATAGATAGATAGATGATAGATATAGATAGATTAGAGATAGATAGATTAGATATAGATAGATTAGATATAGATAGATAGATAGATAGATAGATAGATAGATAGATAGATGGATGGAGGATGGATGGATGGATGGATGGATGGATGGATGGATGGATGGATGGATGGATAGATAGATAGATAGATAGATAGATAGATAGATAGATAGATATAACTAGATAGATAGATAGATAAATAGATAGATAGATAGATAGATAGATGATAGATATAGATAGATTAGAGATAGATAGATTAGAGATAGATAGATTAGAGATAGATAGATTAGATATAGATAGATAGATAGATAGATAGATAGATAGATAGATAGATAGATAGAGACAGATAGACAGATAGAGACAGACAGACAGACAGACAGACAGACACCTATGTAGAATAGAGCAACAGAAATAAGTAATTTAATATGCTTTTTAAGATTAAAAAAATGGATTTTAACTTAGTAGGACAAAATAACAGAAAATTGTTCATTTTATTGCTGCAGAATTTAGTCTTCTGTTAAGCAACCCAGGTGGACAAATTCTGGAGGATAAGGTCTAGCAAAGGTACTGAACAGGAAAAAAAGAGAATCAAACCAAGAGCAAAATTTGCTGAAATGCCTTGGCTGTTTCCTCTACCTTACCTGTTGCTCTCAGTGGCGTTTCCAGTGGCATTGAATTAAGGCACCTTTTCTGAGATCTGGAAGGCCAAATCTAGTTTATTTATAAAGCACACTGTAAGACATCTGTTCATTCTGGCTTTTAAACTAGTAGCAAATTTATTTCTGGCAAAGTAGTCACCAGCTAGTTGCACAGAGCACTGAAATTTTGGCTGGTAGAAGAATTTGGGTTTTTAATTATTCTTTCAGCTTTTTCCTGGCTTTTCCATGGTTAAAAATGATGATAAAAGCATCATCGCTGGCAAAATTAGCCAAACAACATTGAGACTTTGCAAATAATGCCATTTTAGAAGTTCCCAAAATTACAAAAGTCATATTATCAAAAATAATATAATATTGCTTAGTCTGTTTTAAATAATTATTATTTTCTGTGTGAACTTCTTTCTTCTTTGGCAAATACTCAAAGCAGCTAACAAAATTTGAAAAACCAGAAAGTGAAATATATTGTTTGAAACATATAGCAATATACTTTATTTAAGATAAATTTTAAAATGCTCATGAATTATGCAGATGTAAAACATTCACCCATTTAGGTAAAATTATACATATGTTTATATTATGTATAAGGTTCCATTACATATACTATTGTGTGATCTGCAGTATTATTATTATTATTATTATTATTTGCAACAACAAAATTGTATCACAGTGGCCAGTTGTTTCGCCGGATTTGGCATTGGTTACTAGTCGGGCCCCCCCCCAGGGGCCTAGGACGTCGTAACGTATTTTCGTAATATGCGTGCAGATCCAAGCAGTGCGGCTTTTTGCATTGACTGATGGTGATTTTGTCAATTTTTAACTGTTTTAAATGTAATTCCAGTGCTTTGGGAATAGCACCCAGTTGTGCCAATTACCACTGGAATACCACTGCTGGTTTGTGCTATAATCGTTGAATTTCGATTTTTAAGTCCTGATATTTTTCATGTTCCTTCTCGGCGACCCTGCTATCACCTGATATTGCAATGTCTATGATTATAACCTTCTTTTTCTCAACCAGTGTGATGTCTGGTGTATTACGCGCCAGTATTTTGTCTGTTTGTATGTGAAAATCCCACAAGATCTTGACCATCTGATTTTCGGTGACTTTTTCAGGCTGATGTTCCCACCAGTTTGTTGCTGTTTTAATATTATAATTTTTGAACAAATTCCAATGGATCATTTGTGCTACTGAATTGTGACACAATTTATAATCAGTCTGCGTGATTTTTTTTTGCAGCAGCTGAGTATGTGATCAACAGTTTCATCAGCTTCTTTGCAAAGTCTGCATTTGGCATCATCAGAGGATTTTTCGATTTGGCCTTAATGTCATTTGTGCGGATAGCTTGTTCTTGTGCAGCCAGGATTAGTGACTCTGTTTCTTTCTTTAATGTACCTGTTGTTAACCATAACCAAGTTTTTTCACTGTCCACTTTATCTTTTATTTTTTCCAGAAATTGGCCATGCAGTGCTTTGTTCTGCCAACTCTCCATTCTTGATTTTATCACGTTTTCTGTATTCTTGTTTCGTCTGTTGGCCTTCAGTAGATTTTTGTTCTTTATTTCAATTAATAGATGTTCTTGACTTTCTTTTAAATAATCAGCCAGTGCATGTTTTTCTTCTTCAACTGTTTGCTTCACTTGTGATAATCCTCTGCCACCTGATTTTCGGGGCAGGTACAGTCTATCAGTATCACCACGTGGATGTAAACTGTAGTGCATTGTCATTAGTTTCCTGGTTTTTCGGTCCAAAATGTCCAAATCAGCTTGTGTCCAGTTAACTATACCAGCTGTGTATCTTTAACTGTATTGCCCAGGTATTTATGGCCTTGATTGTATTTCCACCATTCAATTAGATTTCAAAATTTTCCTAACTCTGTTGGTGTACTCTCGCCCTGACAATAGTTTTTACTTCTCCATGCTTGATGTTATCCAACTGCAGAATGCCTAAGTATTTGTAGGCTTCATTTTCTTTGCATTAATTAATTGGCCATTGGGCATTTCAATTACCTCACATGCAGTGATTTTGCCCCCTTTTATGGATACAATGGCGCATTTTTCCATGCCAAACTGAATTGAAATATCGGTGCTGAATACTCGGACTGTGTTTGTCAATGATTGGATTTCTATTTCTGACTTTCCATAGAGTTTCAAATCATCCATATATAGTAAATGCGAAATTTTTCAGCTTCTTTGGCTGTTTGGTAGCCTAATTTCATTTTTTTTTAAGATTACTGATAGTGGATCATTGCGATGATGAAGAGAAGAGGTGAAAGTGAATCACCCTGGAAAAATCCTCGCTTGATATTAACCATTCCGTAGATCTCATTCCCTACTGCCAACTCAGTTCTCCATTGTTTCATCTTTGATTTTTTCCAGAAATTGGCCATGCAGTGCTTTGTTCTGCCAACTCTCCATTCTTGATTTTATCACATCTTTTCTGTATTCTTGTTTCGTCTGTTGGGCCTTCAGTAGATTTTTGTTCTTTACTTCGATTAATAGATGTTCTTGACTTTCTTTTAATAATCAGCCAGTGCATGTTTTTTCTCAATATTCTCTATTTCATGGAAGCCAAGAATCTTTGATTCTGTAATCTGCGTTCTTGAGTTTAAATGATTCCTTCCATTTTTACCTTGAGTCAAGCTAAAACCAAACAGTGTTTTAGTTACCAGACACCAAATTAGCAGCCCCCCCCCCAGTAAAGTGATGATGCTTTGAACTCAAACTAAAATCCCCACTTTAGTTGCAAAATCTGAATGTAAGCTTCAGTAGATAGGGGGATCCATAACAAACAGATCTACTGCAACAGTCTCAAAAGCAAATGCTATTTAACTTCAGAGACGTACAGATCCAAAATGATACTACAAGCCCAGCTTCACAACTACATTAAGATGCCTTATCATTTATTATAAAACACTTGCATGGAGGGAAAGATGATCTAACTGTCTGGTGAAGATGCCAATCCCTGTGGGTATATCAGCATACCGTACCTGTAAAAAAGAAAAAGAAACTTCTCATTAGCCTGGCTCTGGAGAGCAATACCAAGACAGGATAGCTTTGCATGGCTGGTGAGTGTTTCTGTATGTTTCTGAATACAGCACGGGCTTTTAAGTCAGATTTCTAACTCGCAATAATTGCCTACCCTGGAAGGGATGGTGATCTTGGCAGGCCAGCTACCTCCCACCACATCGGATTAATCAACAGCTCTGTCGTACAAAGCTCAATGCCCTGGTGTTTCAAGGAATGCAGAATCATCTCTTGGGCGGGCAGCTAGATTTTTGCTCTCTTTTGATCTTCCTTACGATAGCATTATCATTGTGTAAAGCCCCCATCCCCTGTGGTGTGTATCTCGTAATTAATCTCAATAGAACTCCCTCATTACATTGTTCTTATTTATTCATATAATTCTTTTCCTTTGACCTTCTCTGTTCTGGGCTTTTTTGTGTGTGTGGTTTATGGCTGTTGGCTGAGGTACAAAATGTAAGCAGGGATTCTCTTTTGCAAAAGCCACTGGTTATCACCTGCCCTTCTGGTAGTCCACCCTAGGATGGCTTCTTGATCATTAAAAGATGAGGACATGACATGTTTTGCTTTACCCATTTCATTTCCCATTGTCTGATTCGGGTTTTTTGAAATTATAACTTTTTTCCTGAAATCAGAAGTATTTGGAGAGCAACGTCAGATCTGCTGTTGCCTATACTTTTGCACTTAATAAATAGTTATTATTAATTAGCAATAGCAATAGCAGTTAGACTTATATACCACTTCATAGGGCTTTCAGCCCTCTCCAAGCGGTTTACAGAGTCAGCATATCGCTCCCACAGTCTGAGTCCTCATTTCACCCACCTCAGAAGGATGGAAGGCTGAGTCAACCCTGAGCCGGTGAGATTTGAACCGCCGAACTGCAGCTTAGCAGTCAGCTGAAGTGGCTGCAGTACCGCACTCTAACCACTGCGCCACCTCGGCTCTAATTCCAATTGTATCCGTTGGGGGAGACTCCTAACTAACTGAATCAGAGCAGGCATAAAGAGGGTATATATGCATGTATGAAATTTATAAACTGCTAAGCCCTCAACTTACGACCGATGCCAGGTCCTCAACTTATGAACTGTCAGCCTGGTAACCGAAGGACGGCTCCCATTGGCTAAGATGTGCCTGGCTAAAGCAGGAGTTTTACAGCGAACTGATTGGCTGCTCTGCTTGACAGCTTGAGCTGTCAAGCAGAGCGTGGTGCTAAAGTTGTTGTGTCCAGATCTGTTTGCTAGTTAGAAGTTGAATAAAGGGTTTTTGGTTATCTCAGTGTCGCCTCCATTCATCTGCCAGCTAATACAAAGCATAAAGAGCCGATGTGGCGCAGTGGGTAGAGTGCAGTACTTCAGCCACTTCAGCTGACTGCTAAGCTGCAGTTCGGCGGTTCAAAATCTCACCGGCTCACGTTGACTCAGCCTTCCACTCCTTCCGAGGTGGTAAAATGAGGACCCGTATTGTTGTTGGGGGGCGATATGCTGACTCTGTAAACCGCTTAGAGGGGGACCTGAAAGCCCTATGAAGCGGTAAATAGTCTAACTGCTATTGCTATTGCTAAACTCCCTCCATATTACAGACCACAAGCAAAGTATAATAGCAACAGGAACATAGCAGGGTGTGTTTCAGCTCCCGTTGCAACTGGTACGCTGCAACGCGAGCCAGGTGTGCCCCACAGGCCCACGCGCTGCACACGCATGCACACCCACCACCTGCGATGCTCCAGCTGCTCGGAGGAGCATCGCACAAGTGCCGTACACTGCATGGTGTGTGCAGATGGCCCATTTCCTTCAAATACAGGTAAGGAACGAGGGCGGGTGGGCGGCCCTCCACAGCACCGTCCCGGTACAGTGCAGTGGTGGGTTTCAAAAATACATTTCTATCTTGCATTCATAATCTCCTTGTCGTTATCCATTTTTATGTACAATTCTTTATTTATTACTTAGCTACTTATGACCAAATATTATTTACCTATATTGCGCTTTATATTTTTACTGTCATTTATTCTCTTACCTACAGTTATAGGTATACATCACTAGTTATCTTTTTTCTTTGTCATTCTTATATTATATTATTCCATTTGAAGGTTATGAGGTATAGTTTGGAATGCTTTGTTTAACATCCTTCGCACCTGCTAAGACACCACCTTGTTTTCTCTTTCTTTTCTCCCTCCCTTCCTTCTCCTACTTCCTTCCTCCTCTCCTTCCCCTTCTTCGTTCCCTTTCCTCTCCCCTACTCCTACCCTTTTTCTTCTCCTTCCTACCTTCTCTCCTTCTCTTCTTTCTCTTCCTCCCTCCTCTTCTTCTTTTCTCTCCCTTCCACCCACCTTGTCAGAACCACCTTAAATTACCTCACACACAGCCCTGGCATGCATAAGAATAGGATGTAAACTTGTTTTTCAAAAAGGCATCTTTGGTTTGCGTTAAAACAACTTCAACACACGCAATGTTCTGATTGCACCACAAACGCAGCAGTCATCCTTACCTTTCACAGAGGCACTGAGTTTTATAAATATGAGCATGATAGTGTAGAATAATCATATCCAAGGACCAGTGGTGGGTTTCAAAAAATTTTGGAACCTCTTCTGTAGGTGTGGCCTGCTTTTCGGGTCCACTGGTGGAACCTCTTCTAACCGGTTCGGTAGATTTGATGAACCGGTTCTACCGAATAGGTGCGAAACTGGTAGGAACCCACCTCTGGTACAGTGGCTGCTTCCGGCAGGCACCAGTACACGCATCCCGGCACGTACTGCCTGCAACCCACTACTGGGACATACATAAGACACAGGCAATAAATATGATAAAACGAAAACATATATTTACATAATAACAACCATACATCATAAACCCACTAAAATAGCAATATCATTATTATATTTATATAGATTATGTAAGGAAACAGGAAGTAATTTTCATAATAAAGAAAACTCATTGTGAAAGCAGTTTTAACAATTACACATAGGTTCAGAGCAACAAATATAAGGGGAAAATTTATATTGTTCTCCCAAACGTGATGAACCAAAATTCTGTATAAATAAATCCAGCCCGTCTTTTTCTGAACGAAAGAACTGCATTATGTTCAACAAGTTATTACTGCCTTTCTTCATCCTTCAGTTATGCAGGGTATGTTTGAACACTGCAAGCAAAAGTTGATCCTGGCTATATTAAAAGCTTAAGAGGCATGTTTCTTATACCTCTGAGTGAAACAGCAGCTTTTCTGCTATGTGGACATTTGTTTACTTAGTTCTTGATTTCATAAGTTGTGTAAACACTTGTCAGTGCTATGCAAGTGTCTAGCTGTTGAAGATTTACTTATAATTTTTTTTTTTAAAAAAAAAAGACTGTTTTTTAAATGCAGCAGCTGGATAGTGTGTCTTATTTCCTGGTAAAATTTGTACAGGAAGAAAATAAGTCCATTTCTTCAAATCAAATAAATCTATTTCTGTTTTAATATTTGAGTATTTCATTATGGATTCCATTTTTCTAGGGATATAGCTTTTGATAAGCAAATTCCTCAAGAATGTAAGGTTGCCTAGTGAAATGAAGTCTGCATTTAGGCTAGACAAACATGAAAACAAAAGCCTGCAATTTATTTTGCTATTTGTTTACTGGTTCTATGTCTCACTTTAATATGGCAGTTCAAGGTGAGTATTGGTGCACTTTCTTTCTCACAGTCACAATCCTGTATGGTAGGTTTGGGTTGACAGTTGGCTTACTTATTAGATTCTTGTCCCATTTTAATTACTTTATAAGTTTAAGTTTAATTTTATTTATAGGCCCGCCCAATCCCGGAGGACACCGGGCGGCTTACAGAAGGGAAAAGAAAGGAAATAAAAAAATAAAAAGAAAATAAGACAAGTTAAAAACAACACAAATACATTCATTTCAGTCGGTGCTGGACCTCAACAATGAGGTCAACAGCCCCAGACCTGCCGGAAAAGCCAGGTCTTGACAGCTTTTCTGAAGGCCATGAGAGTGGGTGAGGTCTGGATCTCTGGGGGTAGTTCATTCCAAAGGGTCGGAGCAGCCGAGAAGGCCCTCCTCCGGGAGCTGCCAGCTGACACTGTCTGGCTGACGGCATCTGAAGGAGGCCAACTCTGTGGGATCTCACCGGCCGTTGGGAAGAATGTGGCAGTAGGCAGTCTCACAGGTATGCTGGTCCTAACCATGTAGGGCTTTAAAGGTAATAACCAACATCATGAATTGCATCCGGAGACCCATGGGTAGCCAGTGCAGCTTGCGGAGGATAGGTGTAACATGGGTGTACCTAGGTACATCCAATATCTCTCGCGCAGCTGCATTCTGGACTAAGTAACTCAAGATAACAAACATGCCCATATTCCTCCTTTCTCTTATTTTCCCCACAAGAACAACTCTGTGAGGTGAATTGGGCTGAGAGAGAAACTGGCAAAGTTACGTAGCTGAGCTTTCATTCCAAAGGCAGGACTAGAACTCACAGACTCCTGGTTTCTAGGCCCCCACCTTAACCCCTACACTATTGGTCCTCTCTGATTGTCTCTCAGTAGTTGTTCAAAATCAGTTAATGAGTTTCTGTGATTGAGGATGGCCTTGAACCTGGATATCCTTGATACCAGTCCTGTTGAATATTGTGTGTTGTGAGGGAACGAAGCAGGAGCCATGGAATCAGAGAGTAAGATGTTTATTAGTAGGTGACAAGCGATTCAGAATGTGTTACAACTGTCACAGTATTTATACTCTCAGATACCAACTGTCATTTAACTGTCATTACAACCACTAATCACAGGCTGTGCTTCGCCCGACCAATTAGAATGCAGCACAGGCTGTTGCTGGGCTATAACAAGTCCAACATCTTCATTATTAAACCACTATGGTTCTCAATCAAGCAAAGCAGAGGTGGGTTCCTACCAGTTCGCACCTGTTCAGTAGAACCGGTTCATCAATCTACCAAACCGGTTAGAAGAGGTTCCACCAGCGGACCCGGAAAGCAGGCCACACCTACAGAAGAGGTTCCAAAAATTTTCAAACCCACCACTGGTAGGTGTGTAATGTCATGCAGTTATCTACGCATTAATAATGATCTAGTAATATTTCCTTACACGTTTTAGGGACCTTTCCTTACATAATTGGTGTTTTCTTTCATACTTTTGGATTTCTAATTTTGTTTCCGTTAGTTGGCAATTGCTAAAACCAATCCCACATGAAAAGTATTCAAAGCCTTCTTGATTTTAATTGTCAATTTATTTATCCCTGCACATTGCAATATTTATTCATTTACATATCTCCGTTTTTCCACGTTGTGCAAACACAATTCCAGCAGCTGCTAACATGTGTAAAATTAAATATATATTATACTCCCTTTCAAATAGCCAACAAATATTTCTGGTTTTAATTCCATATCTTGCTTTACGATTGCTTCTAACCACTAACTTCTGAATAGCTACTTGTACCGACGTAAGTACTAATTCTTAATTTCATATCCAGTCACATGGGCGGCAAGCCACTCCCACAAAGGAGGCCACACCCAGAGTAGGTTCCAACAATTTTTGAAACCCACCACTGAAGCAAAGTAAGGGGCGGCTGTTAGATTTGGATGACCAAGATGAAGTGAACTGATCCTTAAACATAGGCTTATGTCCCAAATAGTATCTTTCAACCCCATAGATTCCAATTACGTGATTTATTTTTCTGTGTTTTCTTTTTTAACACTGCAATTCCATGTAGAATGTAAGTCTATGTAGAATGATGATGTTTCAAGTTAGTAAAAGGTTTCTCCAAACTCTGAAATGTGCCCCCATGTTGCTGTCAAGAGATGGGCTGCACTGGAAGATTACATTAAAGTCCATCATGCTGTTCTCTTTTTCAGTGACAATGGTTTGGCAACATCAAGTTGGGAAGGCAAATGACATTTCCCCATTGAAATACATAATTTGACTTCTGTGTTCCTTATTTTGCACTGCAGTGACATGTTCCGGAGTGTCCCCCGAGGACTAGAATCCCTGCCAAGCAATGGAAGACATCATACATAATATTAGTAATTACAATATAGTCACAGATGGATGGACATATGGGCAAAGGTCTCCTTTAAGCTCAATAATATTACTCCAGTTTATCTCTGCTTTCCTTTGTCTACAAGTTTTTGGTTTCTGGAGGAACAATAGGCAGATGAAATGGAGGGACCAAATTACACAAAGAAAAGAATTCTTTTAAAGCTTCACTGTAAAGACACACAAAGTGATACCCTGCACGCTCTTCACTCGTTGTGTATCTTTTACATATATATATTTTCTTTTCCATTTCATAGCACATATCACATGTAACTATTACATAGTCAATATCATGTTTGTTATTAAGTAATTACAGTCAATTCATCCTACCATCACTACCAAGGGGGGGGGGGGAACCAGTTATTGGCTCTTCTGCTCTCCATACACCAACTATTAATACCTTATCCGACACTTTCTTCCCCTCATCTGCTCCCTTTTCTACATCCTTTCCCCCTCCATCATTTTCTACTCTACTTCCCCTTTCTTTCTCCTCTCCCCCTTAACACTCCTCCTTATACACCTCATCTTCCCCCTCACCCTCTCTCCTGTCCCTCTCTTCCGATCTTTCTTCTCTCCTCTGGTTCCACTCTTCTACATCCTGTCTTCCCTCCATCATTTTCTACTCTACTTCCCCTTCCTTTCTTCCTCTCCTCTCTCCCCTTACCACTCCTCCTTATACAACTCATCTTCCCCCTTCCCCTCTCTCCTATTCCTCTCTTCCTATCTTTCTTCTCTCCTCTGGTTCCCACTCTTCTACATCCTGTCTTCCCTCCATCATTTTCTACTCTACTTCCCCTTCCTTTCTCCTTCTCCTCTCTCCCCTTACCACTCCTCCTCCTTATACACCTCATCTTCCCACCCTCACCCTCTCTCCTGTCCCTCTCTTCCGATCTTTCTTCTCTCCTCTGCTTCCCACTCTTCCTCTAATTCACTTGGTGTATTTCAGCTTCTGAGCAAACTCCCTTTTGTGTTGATGGTATTTATAATTCCATTTCAATATGCATAAAAAAGAAAAAATAGCAGTATACATGTACAATCATAATACCTTAAAGTCCAACACCCCTCCTCCAACTTAGTAAACTCCACTCCCTCCCCCCTCCCCCCCCCCAACTTCACTCATTATGTATCAATGTATTGCCCCACTTTCCAGAAACTGAGCATTTTAAAAAAATCCTTGGTTTATTTAGTGCGGATTAATCTTTGTATTCTTAGACTCTTTAAAGCAATTCATTATACATTGTTTATCAGATATACTAACAATCAATTTCAATTTTATGTGAGGCCACGAAAATATTCATTCTAAGTTTAATAAAATTTAATGCCGTTGAACTATACATGGATCTTAATTATATCCTGCAGTATACTGCAGGCAGAAAAAGTTGCAGAGGATAATAGATCACAAACATGAATTAGGATAATTTCAGGTGTGACCACTCTCTATCAAATGACAGAACACGTAAGGACCTGCGAAGGTTGTAATAAGTCCCTTTTTTTAGTGCTATTCTAGCTTTGAACAGGCACTAGAAGAACTCTTGTAAGTCAAAGTCTTACATTAATTGCAGCAGAGAGATTTGACTCTGCCTCCAATATTCCCTGCCACTGGGAAATATGAAACTCTAGGCTGTTTTGAGTTATGGGAACTAAAAAAACTACTTCAGTGGTGCTCAGTTTTCACTTTAGCATAGCGTGGAACAAAATTAGAGAACAAGTTGGCTCATCTGTTTTGAGCCAACTTAAAGTTGTGTCAAAACAACAACAACAAAAAAGTCTTCACTTTTGAGAGGGACAGAGATATATCCTTTAATGGAAAGACTATATGGCTGAAAAAAGTGCTGATATCCAACACACGCAATGTTCTGATTGCACCACAAATGCAGTAGCCATCCTTACCTTTCACAGAGGCACTGAGTTTTATAAATATGAGCATGATAGTGTAGAATAATCATATCCAAGGACCGTGGTGGGTTTCAAAAAATTTGGAAGCTCTTCTGTAGTGTGGCCTGCTTTCCGGGTCCACTGGTGGAACCTCTTCTAACCGGTTTCGGTAGATTTGACGAACCGGTTCTACCGAATAGGTGCGAACTGGTAGGAACCCACCTCTGGCACTGATATAAATATCAGCATCCGGAAGTAGAAATTGTTATAAGTTACAGGAATCTGATTTCCTCTCCAGGTTCCCTGTCCATTTCAATACCAATCTCAAATGCTAATATCTTATATTTGGCACTTGAAAGATTAGAAATTATGGTTGGGATACCACCCAAGGAGGCTTCCTCCCCTTAAACTGACAGAGATATTCTTAGCTCAGTGATAAAATGCCCACAGTTTGCTGTAAAGCCATGAGTTAGAGTCCAATATACTACAGAACTCACCGACACCAAATCAAAAAATATGAATAAATAGAGTTTAATAAGATCATTAATGTGTCCCTTTGACTTCTGGAACTTCTGATCTCACCAACAACACCAATACTTTGTTGTGTGGCATATATTACTTTGAAAATAAATCTGTAGTTTATTGTAGCAATTTGCATTACTTCTATGAAAGTTCTAGCATAATAACATAAAGCAGAATACAGATATGCTTTGACATCACTTGCATATAACTTGATGCTATTATCACACTTGTTAACCAACAGAAGTCTTTGTCTAATTTTAGGCTGATTGATTGACGCACAGAGAGAAATATATTCATTTACATGTAAAACTGGCTGTACATAGGGATCTTTTCTGCATAACCTACATATCATCAGATTGCATTTCACAGTATGGCGGTAATGACAGATTGGGTAAGGGTCAGTTCAGGCCAGGCAGCCATCTTTCATTTTGGGGTCTTTGGCCTGCCACACTGTCTATTATTCTACTATGCATTTTCTATCGTGGGGAAAGTGGGAGGGGGGATTGTATGGAGTTAGATGCTATGTAGCCATAACAAACAATCGTTCTAAGGAAAGCCAAGGTCCTCCTTTGTCTTTGAACCTTTGATCAGAAACTGGATGGGTGATCTGCTAGCATGGCAGTGGATGATGGGCCATGTGATGGACTTGTGAGGTGTGGGGGGCAAGATCTTGAACTTTCAATTGGGTGGGGAAAACCAGGAAGCTTCAGATTCGGGTTTTCCCAGATATGCCAGCATGGCTCTCTCTTAATAATTGGAACTTTGAGCATACTTTGCCTTGGACTCTGATTTAATTTTGGATGCTATTTGGAATTCTGACAGGTCAACTGTTTGGGGATATGAATCCTTCCAATATATTTAGTTTGGGAACCAGGCCTTTAATGTTATGGTTACAATATTATTACATATTTAACCATCTATTGTTTTAAAATAATATATGCCACATTAAAAATACTGGCATTTTTCCAATCTTCTCATAAATTGGTTTTGCCATCACAAATGTACTAAGGTTATAGAAACAGGAAGGATAACTGAAATACTTTGAACACTGCTGTACTGTCTTTAATATTGACCAATCCTGCATGATGAGGTACAGAATATTGGTATGATGATAGTGACATGGACCAGAACATATCCTGAAGCCCAAATTCTGGGATTTTCCTTCATTAATTTTATCAGACCTTGGATTAATTTGGAGAACTGGAGGAGGACTGCTTAGTTACAGTGAGAGAGTTACAGTGGGAGCTAGCTGATGAGAAGTTTCTTTTTGCTTTTGTTTCTAGCAGTGGTATCCAACCTTGTAACTTTAAGATCTATGGATTTCAACTTCCAGAATTCTCCAGCAAGCCATGCTCTCCTGCAGAATTCTGGGAATTGAAGCCATAAGTCTTAAAGTTGCCAAGGTTGAGCATTCCTGATTTACAGTTCTGATGTCTTTAGAATGAGGACAAAATAAAACGATTTTTTGAATCATTATCTTAAGTATCTTGAACAAGTGTTTAAAATAAAATTGGAAGTGACATTTACCCTTTGTTAGAGAAATCAAATCTTACGGTCCTGAGTGAAAGTCTCACTATGTTTTTTCCCTTAAGCTTATATACTTTTCCAAATCTTTAAACTAATATCCCTTTTTAAAAACCAGCCTTGACTTCACCTTGGTTTTCTCTCTTCTCGTGCATTTATCTTCCGAAGTTGACATTGTACAAAATCAAATGTGTATATCTGTTATACTTCTTAAGTGGGCACGTTGACAAACTCTTCTTCTTGACTTGATAAAGCTCTTTTCCCCTTGTATTGATAAGCAATAACCATTTATCTTACAAGTAGGCATTTGCCCTACAACTCGTGGTGAATTTTGCATCCTCTGAGACCTCAAAATAACAAGAAAACTTTTTACAGGATTTCTGACCTAATCAATGACAAAGTAGTGCAGTGCAGACTGTAGTAAAGCAAACACAGGAATTTTGAAAAACACACATCCATTTAAAGCATTTTAAATATACGTTGTGTGAACTTGACTATTAAACTAATAATGTGTAGAGAAGCAATTTGTGTAGAATAAAATATTGAGAGTAGAGGTACCATGTGTAATATTTGAAAACATTATCTAGAGCTGATTTTCTTTTCTCCCCATTATAAAAAGGTAATCTATGAACTTGCAAATATTCTGTTTCAAACAGATATAATCTCTCTGGTTGTTTTAAGAGTAAAGCATCTTCATATATTCATAAGATTGTAATCAGAATTCTTATTACATTGATAATCATTATGTATCCTTCCTTCTCTTTCCAACTACTGATAAGTGAAAATTTACCATTTCTTCATGTATGTAGGAATTTAGAAGTACCTTGGAGAAGATATGAAAGAAACACTAAAGAGGGAAGGGGAAGGACGCAAGCCATTAAGAAAGAGCTTGAAGAAGGAATACTATAGCCCAGAGGCGGAAGTAACCATGAGAAAGAAACTCAAAATGACCCTGAGTTGATGTTGTTGGTATAATTTGGAACAGAGAGATCTAGATGGGCTTTCAAATATTTGCTGCTATACTATAATAAAACAGCATCACTGGAATTCCCAGAATGTCTAAATCTTGACCTGGTCTATCTCCAAAACACAAGTATCTGGTAATTGAATTACTTTCTTTAGATGTCCTTAGAGTGGTCACTCTCCATTGAAGTCCTCCCACCTATAAATTACATATTTTCATAAGAGTCAGATTTGGACTAATCTATTGTATTTAAAAAAAATGAAGAAGATAATTCATTAATAATTGTATGCCACCTAGGTCACCTTTAAACAAGAGTGGCAGCATATAGGTTGAACAAATAAATAAATTTTAGTATTAACCGCAATGAAAGAACGAGGTCAGGTATCAAAATTACTTAACTTTTCAGCCACTAGAGTTGAATGAGACAGGTCTAATTAGAATCTTCCAGTTAGAAGGTTAACAAAATAATCACTGCATAATTCTTCCTAACTAATGGAGCAATTGCCAACTGATACGGTATGAATTAAATTTGAATACAAAACACAAAACCAAGAAACATGATTTATTTAATATAAATTATATATATATATATATATATATATATATATATATGTATTATGTATGTATGTATGTATGTATGTATGTATTGTATATGTATATGTATATGTATATGTATATGTATATGTATATGTATATGTATAATGTATATGTATGTAATGTATATGTATATGTATATGTATATGTTGTATTTGTGCTGATAAATAAATAAAGGGAAACTAGTATAGATCTATTTCAAGCTATTAGCACTCATCAGCTAGCCATACCCTTACTGGGATTCGAACCTGGGCTGTATTACATAGGCAGATGTGTTAACCACTAAACCACAAGGTTCTCCTCCTTTATCAGCTGAGGCAGGGAAAGATATGTAGACAGAGCCGATACACAGAGAATGGAAGCAGTAAGCTTCCTCCCATATTTGGGCATACCAGGGATTGTGACACTAAATAAATAAATAACATAAATAAATACATAAATAATAAATAAATAAATAAATACATACATACATACATACCTACATACATACATACATACATACATATCTCACAGTTTTTTTCCTACAAACCAAGGATCCACTGTTCACTGATTTCCTACCGACATAGGAAAGAGCCAGGGATGAATTTCATTCCACTGAGTTGAGTACATTAAAAAAGACTGTTAATTTTCCCACTTAATGTCAATAGCAACAGGATCTCTAGGAAGAAGCAAACAAAAACAAAAAACAACACCCCAACCCATTATTAGTTTCCCTTCCCTCCAGCAATTTAGTACGGATTCTTTATTTCCTGTTTGCACTTAAGAGAGGAAACCATCATTTGCAGAAGGATAATTGGACAAAAAAAGGAACACAAATCTATATCGTCCACTCACCAACCTTATTTAGCTGTATAATCCAAGTTTGTTGGCTGTTTATACAGATGCCTACACAGATCAGAGGTGGGTTCCTACCAGTTCGCACCTATTCGGTAGAACCAGTTCGTCAAATCTACCGAACCGGTTAGAAAGAGGTTCCACCAGTGGACCCGGAAAGCAGGCCACACCTACAGAAAAGATTCCAAACATTTTTGAAACCCCCACTGGTCCTTGGATATGATTATTCTACACTAATCATGCTCCTATTTATAAAACTCAGTGCCTCTGTGAAAGGTAGGATGAACTACTGCGTTGTGGTGCAATCAGAACATTGCGGTGTTGAAGTTGTTTTAAAACGCAAAACCAAAGATTGCCTTTTCAAAAACAAGATACATCCTATTCTTATGCATGCCAGTGCTGTGTGTGAGGTAATTTAAGGTGGTGTGACAAGTGTCGTCGGCATCTTCATATCTGGTCACATGGCGCAAGCCACCTCCCATCCAGTCACATGGGCGGCAAGCCCTCCCACAAAGGAGGCCACACCCACAGAGTAGGTTCGAAACAATTTTTGAAACCCACCACTGACACAGATATACATGCATGAGTCTATTCTTGAAGCAATGGTCATTGCAAATCTCAGGACTAAAATTGTTCCTCATCTTTCATATACAGGGAACTTCTTAGCCTAGTATTTCATAACGAAGTAACCTGATCCATGTCAATTGTAGGGCTTCAACAAGTGTTGTGTTTTGGCTGCTGTCAACTGCGTCTGATCTGGAATTAACACCACTAAAAAATTAAGATATATTAGTTTTTCTCTCAGAAATTGCAAAAAATTGCAAATTCCAGGGGATTTTGCATGTCTGGATGCCTTTTTTCATTTGCTTAGTACAAATGGATTTTTAAAAGTCAACATTCATAAATGCAAATGTTTATTTGATAGATTCTGTTCTATCTGTTATATGTTATACTCACACAACACTATTGATGATCACAATATAATACATCTAAGGAATTTTATAGTCCCTATAATATTACTATAAATGCTTGTTCATAGATTATTTCTATTTTATTTTTTTCCACTCCCAGAAAAACACTGCATTTGGGGTTCATTTGATCAAAGCTCTGCGCAGCCAATGATAGGTAACTATTTCATATGAAATCGTTATACACACACACAGGTTAAACAATAATCTATATTCCTAGTTAGAAATATTGAAAAATTATAATATCCTGTTTGGTTCTGAAGATAAATCCATGCAGCTCTATCAATAAGAACACATTATTTCAGCTTTGATTGAAAATGTTTTATTGCGGAACCTATGACAAACTCATAGATCTGGGGGAAAAATAGATAAAATGCAATTACGGATCTCCTTGTCCTGTACTTGCATTGAACTGTATCTTTTGATCTAGTGAGGTCAGTGGTGGGTTTCAAAAACTGTTGAACCTGCCCTGTGGGTGTGGCCTCCTTTGTGGGAGTGGCTTGCCACCCATGTGACCGGATGGGAGTGGCTTGCCACCCATGTGACCGGATATGAAGATGCCGACGACACTTGTCAGAACCACGTTAAATTACCTCACACACAGCACTGGCATGCATAAGAATAGGATGTCAACTTGTTTTTTAAAAGGCATCTTTGGTTTGCGTTAAAACAAGTTCAACACACGGAATGTTCTGATTGCACCACAAACGCAGTAGTCATCCTTACCTTTCACAGAGGCACTGAGTTTTATAAATATGAGCATGATAGTGTAGAATAATCATATCCAAGGACCAGTGGTGGGTTTCAAAAAAATGTTGGAACCTCTTCTGTAGGGTGTGGCCTGCTTTCCGGGTCCACTGGTGGAACCTCTTCTAACCGGTTTGGTAGATTTGATGAACCGGTTCTAACCGAATTGGTGCGAACTGGTAGGAACCCACCTTTGAGTGAGGTCCAAACAGCACAGACCTTTCCAACAAAGATGATTACACTGAAATGTTTCCAAAGCATCTTAAGTTTGTAGAGGACAGAAGGAAGTTCAGCAATTGGACCAGGTTACTCTCCTTGTATCAATATAAAGGGGAAAACACTATTTTTAATGTCCAGCAAGAATTGTGGGTGGAGATCATGTTCCCGGTAGGCTGAGAATGGCATTATCTGTTCTTACTCTTCCTAAAATGATGGCTGGCCTAACCCTACAATGGGGAAAATAGGAAATGTGAAACAGCTCTAAGTATCATTCGGTTATGCCTATATAATAATAAATCTACCCTACTTTGAGCCATGCATTGGCACTAAAACAAGATTTATTGGATGATCATAGATCTTCCAGTTCCAACAATATGAAGAAACAATGGCTTCAGAATGCGTTATGCTATTTTTTTAGTACCTAATTTTATTCTATAGCAATAGCAGTTAGACTTATATACCGCTTCATAGGGCTTTCAGCCCTCTCTAAGCGGTTTACAGAGTCAGCATATCGCCCCCACAGTCTGGGTCCTCATTTCACCCATCTCGGAAGGATGGATGGCTGAGTCAACCTTGAGCCGGTGAGATTTGAACCGCCGAACTGCAGATAACAATCAGCTGAAGTGGCCTGCAGTACTGCACCCTAACCACACTGCGCCACCTCGGCTCTTCATTCTATGAAGAATGCATTCCAATAAACTTTTATTATGTTATTGACCCAAATTAAAATATAGTCATTAAAGTAAGGTAATGTTAGCTAACCCAATAAACCTAGGCAACTAGATTTTATATTGTATTAGGATTACTGGTTATGTCGTTAAAGAAAAACATAATCCTGAATTAACAGTCCTAATCAACCATTAACAAACGGAACAAGGTAGAGTGTACACACTATATTTAGATTACTATTTACGTACTAGAATTGCATGCCACTCAATCATATAAAAACTTAAGCACTATATAGATCTCCAAAACAGTAATGAATTTAAAACAGTATAATAAATAACTTTGTAATTAATAAGAACTCCTGTGATTGGGAACAAGCATAATACCATTCGTATCAGGAGAGGCTAAACATTTCTCTCTAGTTATTTCTAATTATGTTTTATACTTTGCTCTATTTAATAAGTGTAAGCTTCCATTATAGCATACGACATGTTATCATTTTTTTTTCTGCACTAAAAAAAAAATACAATTAATTTGCTTTCCTCTGAATGTTCAGATGCTTCAGAAGTTACCCAGAGGACGCAGTGAACCCTTAGGGAAACCAAACATATCATATTCAACATAGACTTTCCATCATCTACATAATTTATGTTTACTGCATAATTTTCCTTTTAATGTGTTTCCTATGTGTGAGAGAGATAATGGAGAACTCGGCTTCCTAACCCCCAAAATGCAGATGGAACTTATTTCCACTTTTGACTTCTTCTAAGAAGGAGACGGAACTTACTTCTAACTAGTCTCGCTTCTTGCAATCTGCTTTAATTCTTATGAAATGCTAGGGAGGAAGAGAACCCATGAGGGATTCCTTCATATACAGCAAACATCACTGAGGAAAATTAAGATGAGGAAAAATACAGAAGGTTCAGGAACCTTTTTGAAATGGAACAGAACCTGGACTGTTTTCACAGACTTTTGGGTATTTACCAGAGTCTCTGAGGAATAAAGTTGAAATGTTAATGCTTTTAAACTGTTCCTAATCCTCTCTTTGGCTTGAAACGAATGAAGGAGTAATTTAAAATCCCCTGGTTTCTTAGCCAGCAGCATAACTTATATTCAACGTGCTATTTCATTGTAAAAATAACAGAAGACGGCATTATTTGAATAATAATAAAAATAACAACAGAAATATAATAGTTGAGAATTAGGTTCGTGGCATGAAAAATATATTATTTGGTCATCGATAAGCCACTAGTGGATTAATATTTGTTTTTCCAAGTACCAATGGCCAGTCCTTATGCATATATTTTTGGCACCAAGCGAAACAGGAGCACGTGCACAGCAGAGTGCTGGAAACCAGAAGAGCAGATTCACTTCCGGAATGTGCATGTGTGCCAGGGAGCTGGTTTTCCAGTTTCTAGTGCTCCCGTTCATATGAAGACCTGCTGGCCAGCACCCATGTGTGTGCCAGGAACCTAGAAGAGCAACAGGCTATGGCTGGTGTGCTCTGAGAGCATGGCATGACAAAACCGCGCTCGTCAAAATAGCGGTGATAAAATCACGTCGCTAAAGCCGCGACGTCATCACCGCTTCTCATCACCGCCGCAACAACAGCGCAGCAACAGAAGGGCGCTTTAAAATGGCGCCACGGCAGAAAGCCGATTTCAATTAAGGTAAGGGTTAGGATTAGGTTTAGGGGTTTGTTTTAGGTTTAGGGTTAGGATTAGGGTTAGGTTTAGGTTTAGGGTTAGGTTTAGGGTTAGGGTTAGGGTTAGGGTTAGGGTTAGGGTTAGGGTTAGGGTTAGGGTTAGGGTTAGGGTTAGGGTTAGGGTTAGGGTTAGGGTTAGGGTTAGGGTTAGGGTTAGGGTTAGGGTTAGGGTTAGGTTAGGGTTAGGGTTAGGGTTAGGGTTAGGGTACTGAGTGCTTGGGAATGCGCAGATTTGCCCTCCGCGATTATGTCATCGCGGTAGGGTCGCATTTTTCCTTAGCGCTTCGAACGGCGCGAATTATTCTTCGCACTTATGTCTCCGCGGATAAGGGCTTCGCGGATTTGTGGTGGAACCCTCTGAGAGATGGCTCTGCGTGCCACTTCTGGCATGTGTTCCATAGTTTGCCATCACTGATATATATATTATATGCAGGAATGAGACAGAGCATTTAGTTGCAGACAAATCCAAGACCTGAATTCAGAGGCAACTGACACATTCAATTAAATTATTGTGAAAAATCTCTAGTGTTATACAATTTTTGGCCATAGGGTCTACTTGTTTATGACTTTATACATTGTGCCTGTCTACATAACTATTCTATTGATGGAAAACTGCAGTATGAAGCAATAGCATATCACTTTAGCCTAGCACCACTTTTGAAAACCGTTGAGCTCCAGGTGGATAAAATTTATCCATTTTTCCATTGTGGCACTATCCTGGTAAAATCTTGTCTTGAGAAAGACTGAAGAAGTTTCTTGGGTGAGAAATTAAATGTTTTCATGGAAAAACCAAGAAAGTCCAGTTACCTTTTGGAAAAGCACCTTTGGGAAAACCATAACCTGGATGGCTGAGAATAGCAATTAGATTTATATAGCGCTTCATAATGCTTTAAAGGCCTCTCTAAGCAGATTACAGAGTCAGCATATTGCCCCGCAACAATAGCAATAGCAGTTAGACTTATATACCGCTTCATAGGGCTTTCAGCCCTCTCTAAGCGGTTTACAGAGTCAGCATATCGCCCCCACAGTCTGGGTCCTCATTTCACCCACCTCAGAAGGATGGAAGGCTGAGTCAACCCGGAGCCGGTGAGATTTGAACAGCCGAACTGCAGATAACAGTCAGCTGTAGTGGCCTTCAGTACTGCACCCTAACCACTGCGCCACCTCAGCTCTGGGTCCTCATTTCACTAACCTCAGAAGGACGGAAGGCTGAGCATTTGCTGGCTGGGGAATTCTGGGAGTTGAAATCCAGACATCTTCAAGTTGCCAAGATTGAGAAACATTGTCTTAAAAGAAGAGATTGGGAGTCAGGGGTTTCAGTCAAGCCTGAAAATCAATTGAGAAGTCAGTGAAATGAGATTGTACTAATATCGGAGTGCCAGACAATAGCCAAGGAACTTGGTTTTGCACCAAAAGACAAGCCAATGTAGAATTGCCATAGCAATAATCCAAAGTGATGCCAGTGTGTGCAGTGTGCAGTGTGCAGTGCCAGTAATTATTAGCCAAGAGTTTGAAAATAAAGCAGCAGATAACAACAATCTGTTAGATAAAAGGACTAATTCAAACCAAGACACGCAAAGGCTCATTCCCAGTTATGGAAAGGATCAGGTTTAGAAATGATGGATTTATTAAAAAGAAGAAAAGCGTGCTAAGCCTGATCAGAATACATTTTCTTCAGCAACTACAACTTAATTGATTATCTGAGTGTAGCTTCTACAAAATAAAACCGATTGGCACATATGGAAAGAATTAATGCATCAAAACAAAGGTGGGTTCCTACCAGTTCGCACCAGTTCGGTAGAACCGGTTCGTCAAATCTACCGAACCGGTTAGAAGAGGTTCCACCAGTGGACCCGGAAAGTAGGCCACACCTACAGAAGAGGTTCCAAAAATTTTTGAAACCCACCACTCACACACACACACACACACACACACACACACACACAGACTCACACAGAGAGAGAAAGAGAAAGGAAGAAAGAAATAAAGAAATAAAAAAGAAAAAATGAAAGAAAAAGTGAGAGATGAAAGAAAAAAGGGAGAGAGAGACAAAAGGAAAGAGAGAGAGAGAGAGAGAAAGAAAGAAAGAAAGAAAGAAAGAAAGAAAGAAAGAAAGAAAGAAAGAAAGAAAGAAAGAAAGAAAGAAAACAAATGGCCAGCAAGCCACTCCCATCCGGTCACATGGGTGGCAAGCCACTCCCACAAAGGAGGCCACACCTACAGAAGAGGTTCCAAAAAAATTTGAAACCCACCACTGACACACACACACACACACACACACACAGACTCACACAGAGAGAGAAAGAGAAAGAGAAAGAAAGAAAGAAAGAAAGAAAGAAAGAAAGAAAGAAAGAAAGAACAAAAGAGAAAGAAAGAAAGAAAAAGTGAGAGATGAAAGAAAAAAAAGGAAAAAGGGACAGAGAGACAAAAGGAGAGAGAGAGAGAGAGAGAGAGAGAAAGAAAGAAAGAAAGAAAGAAAGAAAGAATGAAAGAAAACACATGGCCAGCAAGCCACTCCCACCAGGTCACATGGCCAGCAAGCCACTCCCACAAAGGAGGCCACACCCACAGAGTAGGTTCGGAAAAAAATTTGAAACCCACCACTGCATCAAAAGGTTAATCAGGGCAATTGATAGGCAGTGAAAAGCCAAAAGTACAATATTTTCTATATTTTTTAAAAAATATATAATCCAGTTGATGAAAATGTATAGAAATAGGGATGCTTGCTTTTTAGGTTCAGGAAATTCCTTTGTAGGATCTGAGCCAAAGAGAGTTATCTCTTGGTATAGTTCCTAAGGCTGGGAACAGTCTACTCTGGCAACTTTCTCTTTAGGGCCTCAGCTCAATAAAAATTAACCATACAAAAGAAGAAAAAAATAGCATTTGTATGATGAAATGGTTTTAAGCTTTTCTGGTTTTAAGCTTTTCTGCCCCATGGAGGCCCACTAGGTGACCCTAACCACATAAATGTTGTTAAAGCTCAAATTGGAAGGGGATGAGCTTCTGGGGAGGGGACTGGAAGAGAAGTATAAATCTAACAAGCAAATGCTTGGTGCCAAGGCAAATCCTGGGGAGATGGAGTTACGTTCTTTAGCTGTCCAATATCCTTGACGGTTCCAATTGGCAACACTCAACCCCTGAGTGACAAGTTGCATCCAAGTATGCTTCCTGCCCAGAAAGCCAATTGATACGTTGTTTTGGTGGTCTCCACTATAAACAACTGAGTAATCACTAATAATTTACTTGTTGGCCAACTTTCAAAACGGTGATATTCTACACCATGAGAGTGTTTTACTAGCCCAAAGTCACCCTGTCAGTATTCATGCCTAAGGCATGACTAGAATTCAATCATTAGACCAATCTGGCACTCTTGATCTATCAACCAAATCTTCAGGACCATGTATTATTCACATAGTACTGTCTACATATTGATCAATATAAAGTTGTCTTTTACTATCAGAATGGTAACAGGAGCATATCAGAAAATTCGATGAAAAGAGAGCTTTCTTACTACTACCAGATTTTTTTTAAAAAATTACCACTGCAAAAATTGAATCCTGGACTGTTTGCATACTGAAATCTGATTACCCCAAGGAGTTAAAAAAATTATTTGTTTATTTATTTGTTTATTTAGTTTGTCACTCATGTACAAGATAATGGGAATAAGAATAAACATGAATAAGAACACAGGAAATGGGTACAAATAAATGGGGACAGTAGGACAGGGACGTTAGGCATGCTTGTGGGTTCACCGACAAATGCGCGCTCGACAAAAGCACGACGACAAAACCACGGCGAGAAAACCACAAGGTCGAAATCGCGCCCACAGAAGCGCACCGACAAAAGCGTGCTATCAAAAAACAACGAAAACAACGTAATGACCCTAACATTAACCCTAACCCTAACCCTAACCCTAACCCTAACCCTAACCCTAACCCTAACCCTAACCCTAACCCTAACCCTAACCCTTACCTTAACTGTAATTGCACTTTTGTAGGTGTGGTTTTGTCGGCGCTCTTTTGTGGGAGCGCTTTCGACGTCGCGGGTTTCTCGCCACGGTTTTGTCGGCGTGCTTTTGTCAGGCACGCATTTGACGGGTCACATGCTGGTGCACTTATGCATGCCTCTACTGACCTCTTAGGAATGGGTTGAGGTTAACAGTAGACAGTTTAAGTTTAAAGTTATGGGGGTTTGAGGATGTAATGACAGTGTCAGGTAGTGTCACCACCCTCCAGACCTTCCGCGCAGCCCTTAAAACCTGGCTGTCCCAACAGGCCTGGGGCTAAAGACTTCAACCCCACCCGAATAGTATGACTGTTGTGCTTTTTAACGATGTATTGTCTTCATGTATGTAACTTGTTTTGTCCTTCCCTCCCCCTGAATTGTGAGCCGCCCTGAGTCCCCTCAGGGAAAAGGGCGGCATACAAATAAAGTAAAATCCTAAAAATCCTAATCCTAGTGCATTCCAGGCATTGATCACTCTGTTACTGAAGTATTTTCTGCAATTGAGTTTGGAGCGGTTTACCTTGAGTTCGTATTTATTGTGTGCTTGTGTATTATTGTGGTTGAAGCTGAAGGAGTCGTTGACAGGCAGGATGTTATAGCAGATAATACTTTTGTGTATTATGCTTAGGCAGTGTTGTTCTAGGTTGTCCAAGGCCATAATTTCAAACCTGGTGGTATAAGGTATCATCACTCTTAAGATTCCAAACAAGTGAACGTTGCTATGTAGATAGTAAAGAGTATTTATTATAGATCGAAAGGAATGAATAATGACCAAGTTCTTCGAGTCATCTAGAGCTCCTTGTTCTGCATGTATCTTATTACAATAACAATGCATAAAATTTATCATGTTTGATCTGCTTCAGTATCCGCTGATCACAGTGATAGGGCGGCTATCTCAGATGTTAAGAGTTTGCAGACGCAATTAAGCCCAACTGGTGATTGGAGAAATGTTGTGCCTCCAATTGCCTATGTTCCTGTATCTGAGGGCTATGCTCACCATTCCCCATGTCTTCCTATCTCTTGACTGAACTACTAAAATACACTCTAGATTGGGCTGCCTTTGAAGAACATCCAAAAGCTTCAATTGGTCCAAAGTGTAGCAACCAAATAATTATGGGTGTTTCTTGTCACCCTGTCAGCTGCATATTTTCCCAATAGGCTTATTGTGCAATTCAAGGTGCTGGTTATTATCTCTGAAGGACTAAATGACATTGGGTTGTTTGTGAGATTTCTGTTCCGAAAGATACCTATCCCATATATTCCAAAAGGAATGACACATGGGGTCATTGCTCTACATGGGGCTGCCCTTGAAGAGTGTTCGGAGACTACAGTTGGTCCAGAATGCAGCCGCACGAGCGATATCGGGTGTACCTCGGTACACCCATGTTACACCTATCCTCCGCGAGCTCCACTGGCTCCCCATTGGTCTCCGGACACACTACAAGGTGCTGGTTATTACCTTTAAATCCCTACATGGCCTTGGATCTGGATATCTGAGAGACCACCTCCTGCTACATACCCCCCAACGGCCGATAAGAACTCACAGGCTGGGGCTCTTCCGGGTGCCGTTGACCGGACAATGCCGGCTGGCGACCACTCGGGGGAGAGTCTTTTCTGTAGCTGCTCCACCCGCAGAGATCCGGACCCTTCCCACTCTCGCGGCCTTCCAAAAAGCCACCAAAACCTGGCTGTTCCGGCAGGCCTGGGGCTGTTGATCCTTGAGTGAGGTCCAGCCCCCAGCTAAGCTGAATGTATGGTGTGTTCCTTTTAAATTGTTCTCGTTTTTCCCCTATTTGTTATTTTATTTTATCTTGTATTTGTAAGCCGCCGGGAGTCCTACGGGATTGGGCGGCATATAAACTTATTAAATTACGAATTACGAATTACATTCTTTTTACTGAAATAATATATCATATGGGACCCAGGATGCATGTCTGTTTAATGCCAGTTCGTATCCTTTGGATTGGTCATACACACACACACACACACATACACGTATAAAAAGGACTGTTTGGCCCTGCCTTGCAGACCTTTAGAAGGTTAAGGTCTATCTTTTTCTCAATGTCCAAATTTGGTAGCCATAGCAAGGAAGCAAGAAACAAGTCAAGCAAATAAGGGGAAAAAATGTATGTGCTATAATTAAATATTTCACTATTTTTTTTCTTAATAGCATCCTATCTTCCAAATAACATGCATTACTTCTGAGTCTATTTCATATTGCAATGTTTACCTTCCTTTCCGATACGATTGCATAAGCCACGTGGATCTTCTGTCCATGCTCTTATCTGTACGCTTCTCTTGAGAAAGGACTATTGCTAGTCCTTCTGCGGAACATTAGGCGGTTGTTTCGTTTATTGCTATCTAAGAATGCATTATTACATTTCTCCATCTGAAATGTGATCTTAAATAACAGCTTGTACCATAATTAAATGTAACTGTGAGAACATTGTTAAAGTCAATGACCCAACACATTAGCAGTTTAAACACATTTTAAGTTAAGTGGATTATGGGGAAAGTAATTGAGGAGACGTTAAGTAAGCAAAAGCCATTTATATGAGTGTCCAGAAGCATTGGAGTTATAGTTTGCAGCATTCACACCCATTGTGGTGAAAGAAATCCAATGCTGGACTAAAACCACAATTCCTCAAGTTCAGATCAGGAGCCATAGGATTGCTGTGAGACTAAGATAAGTCCCCCTTGAAGGTCACTAGGCTACAAATTAGATATCTTAATAGCTTCAGAGAGAATAATTATGTTCCTGGCATATTCATAGCTATGAACTTTCATGGATTGGCTTTAAATTAATCCATCCACTAAATTCAAGAAAGATTTGTAAGACTAGGGATGTGCACAGGCTGAGTTTGTTTGTATCTTATGTTTTGGATTTGAAATATGATTGGCAACAGCTTCTCTGTGCTATTCAGCATGTTGGCAGCCAAAAACCAAATAGCATGTTCATATTTCATAGTTTTCCATTCAAAACAAGAAGATAAAAATGTGCTGAAAAGTCAATGCAACATATATGTATGTATGTATGTATGTATGTATGTATGTATGTATGTATGTATATATATCTAAACATATAGTCAAAATGTTTTGGAAAATACATAAATATTATAAAGATTTTTAAAAAAATAAAATATGGAGGCTGTTGTAAACATCAGTTGCAATCAGGTTGAGTAATAGAAAATCCAAATCCCTCCTATAAATTGATCTAAACTATTTTAACTTTATAAGACTGGAAAGGCAGAGAAAGCATTGCACGGCTGACTATATCATTGGACAGGGGAAAAAAATCATTATTGAACTTATTTTAATATTTGGAGCTCAAACAAAGAACATTTAAACCCTTTTCCTTTTAAAAAAAATCATCATTTACCAGATCATAATAAAGAAACTGAAATAAAACTTTGACCCCATCACTGCATTTGGAGCAGTTGCAACTTGAAAGTGTAATTAATAGAGGCAACAGTTTGTTGCCTTTGTCAATAAATAAGTATGGCTCATTTTGTTGGCTAATTTTAAAACAAAAGCAGTATATGCAGAAAGAAGTGGTTTTAATGCAAACCCAGAAGATTTAAGATTGTAAAATGTATTCCGATAAAGATCCCACTGGGCGGGAATGGAGAAAACCAGATACCAAAGTTCCAACTCATTTATGCAAGAAAGGTTCAGCTTAAGCAGAGTATTAATGGTACAAAATAGTATGATATTAGTGAATCCTTGGGGCAAATCATGTCAAGATCAAGAAAAACATGTATGTTTAAGTGTATTACTTAAAGTAAATTTCTGTTCTTAAGCAAAGTCACCTTTCTGTTAACATAAGACAATTTAACAGTCGTTTTTGCAAAATTCCAAAGTCTTTGCACAAGGAAGAAATCAAACAAAAGAAGGGCTGAACTTGCAGCTATGTTGTGCTTGGAATAACCCAGAGACTGTTATTCCTGTATTCTTTTAAAAAGAGCTGGAAGCTCCAGGTGAAAGATACCTCATGAAGGCAGGCATTAATTATGCACATGTGACTGTTATTGTCAGCACTCCTCCATTGAATAATTAGGAAAGAAAACCACGAGACTCCATTGATAGAAATCAAGTGTACTTTTACTAATTATAAACGATCAGAAGCGTAGCAAAGCGAAGACTGATTATTTAGGCGCGAAAGCAAATGATATATAGAATAACCCATTCCCCACCCCTTGGCATCCCAGTCACAGTCCAATCATAATTCTCCCAAGTGTCAGATGCGAGATAACTTCGAAAAGCATCACCGAGATGGAATGTCGGTGCCGTTGGCCTTGGCGGGAAACCTCCTCCGCATGCGAAGTAAGACAGGCAGCAGAAACTCCAGAATCTTCCTCCAGCACAATTAGTAATCCCCTCCCAAATACCATGCCCCCCCTCCCCGTTTCAATGGCAGCCGAAGCAGCAGCAAAGCAGAGGCTGACAGTTATATTAAAAGAAAATGCATCTTTCCGATGTTGATTGTCAAACACATTTAAAATATTTCTGCACCCCTTGACCACTTAAAATACTCTGTGTAGTCTATATACTTATGCTTAAAGTAAAGGTAAAGGTTCCCCTCATACATATGTGCTAGTCGTTCTCTACTCTAGGGGATGGTGCTCATCTCTGTTTCAAAGCTGAAGAGCCAGTGCTGTTCGAAGACGTCTCCGTGTTCATGTGGCCGGCATGACTAAATGCCGAAGGTGCACGGAACGCTGTTTCCTTCCCACTAAAGTTGGTTCCTATTTTTTCTACTTGCATTTTTTATGTGCTTTCGAACTGCTGATTGGCAGAAGCTGGGACAAGTAACGGGAGCTCACTCTGTTATGTGACACTAGGGATTCAAACCGCCGAACTGCTTACCTTTCTGATCAACAAGCTCAGCATCTTAGCCACTGAGCCACCGTGTCCCTCATACTTATGTATAAAAGGGCATAAATGTGAACATATGTTATCAAGCAAATTGAACGTATCCATAGCCATTTGTAACCAAACAGCCAGAAAAAAAGAAAATATTTCTATGGCTAAAATCTTGGGGATTTAGGATAGACGAATCATGACAGAGATACACAATGCTTTAAAATTTAGTAGGAGAGACATGGGAAAAGATATGGGTAAGAAATGTAAAATTCACACAAGCCCAAAATTTGAGAGATAACTTATATAAGATGTTTTATAGATGGCATTTAGATACTAAAAAATTGGCCTGTATGTATCCGAATTTACAACGTAAATGCTGGAGATGTGATTGTGTTGATGCTACATATTACCATATATGGTGGACTTGTAAAAAGGTTAAAGCATTTTGGATAAAAAATATGGTGGATTATGCAAAATGTTCTCAAAAAAAGGATAAAGTTTACCCCTCAGTTATTCCTGTTAGGTATAACTACTGATTGTTCTGTTATAGAGACTAACTTGATTTTGTACTTAATAACGGCAACAAGACTGTTGGTGGCGCAATACTGGAAGAAGGAAGATTTGCCTACTATTCAAGAATGGACATTAAAAGTAACAAACTTAGCAGAGATGGCTAAAATATCAGCATATCTCAAGGACCACTCAAATGAGAAATATAAACTGGAGTGGAGAAGAAGGATTGACTATATTCAAAATAAATACGGGACTAAGAAACTCCAGATAGTTTTTGACTGAAAAAGCGAGGAACGTTATAATCTGTTTAGAGCTAGCCTAACAAAAGAGGAGTTAAAGCACAAATGAAAGATGATGGTAACTTTCTTTAAGTTTATTTTAGAACATCTTTGTTAAAGATTTATACCCTGTATCTGTTCTGGGAAGTCGGGGGGGGGGAAGGTTGGGGGGCTTGGGCTTGGGTGGGGAGGGGGGGGAGGTAAATATTTGTAAAAGTCTTTTTTTAAAAAAAAAATTCAATAAAAAAAAATTAGCCCTGAAAGCAAAAAAGGGGGGGGGATCAGGGAGGAGGATTCAGAATATTACCAATGCAGATTAATTCAGGCAAGTGTTGGTTCAAAGTTCAAGGTTCATTTTATTTATATTTCGCCCTATTCCCGGCGGGACTCAGGGCGGCGCACAAACCCAGAGGAGGGGAAGGGAAACACAAGAACTACAACAAAAAGTACAGGGAATTTAAAACAACCAACAGCCGCACGATTCGAGGGGGGAAGGGAAACTCATCGACCCCAGGCCTGCCGACACAGCCAGGTTTTAACGGCTTTTCGGAAGGCCTGGAGAGAGGTGAGGGTCCGAATCTCTGCGGGGAGCTTCTACAACCTTAGTTTCCACTCTTAGTAGCTTAGTGAGTAGTCTGTCTGGCATGACGAAGATAGAGTTGTAGCACAACTACAGCTGGCAGAACAAATAATGATGATATTTGGCATATTCATCAGCTTCTTATTCATTTAATCAATTTCCCTTTAAAATGAAGTTTGATTCTGAACACATTCCATGTTCATTTTCTCGCGCTGATTGGTGATCATATTTGCTCACTTGGCAGGCACAGCTCTGCCTGTGTGGGAAATATGCGAGGATGTTTATACAGTGCTATTTAAAGCCCTTAGAATCTCAACTACCTGGACTCCGTGCCAAAATGGACTTTTGCTCAATCATCCCAACTGGTGAGTAATAAAAAAATCCTGAAAAACTTAGCCCTTTTAATACTGAACGGCATTCAATGATCCAAGCAATCGAATCAACCGACAAAACCTCCAGCATTTTGATTGCAAATCAAATTGCAGAAGCGTTAGTTCAGCTCTCATATGCCCCATGCTGAGTTAGTCCAAGGGAAGCCATTAAATCCCGCTTCCCTAATATTCTTCCCTTTTGCCCCGTGGGTAGGCCTAGTTTGACCCACAGATGTTAGGATGCTTCAGAACTGAGCTATTTCTGCCTTGCCCTTAGTTTAGCATTCCTGCCACAGTCTCTGGAGCCAGCTGTAATAAATGATGGTGGATAGGTGGGTGGAAGAGAATCTTGTAATTGATTATTGAGTGTTAAAGAGGAAAAAAATTATCGCAGGTGGTGATGGCAGATGTGACAGCCCAGGATACTTGGCAAAATAGAGTGCATATTGGATTACAAAGATACCATGTCTGATGTGAAGCTGACCGCTGTGCTTTTCTTCACATTGCCTTCCCCCCCTCCTTCATTTGTCCTTTGCATAATCAAAAGTTATAAAGTTTTTTTTTTCCTAAGCCCAACTTTGGTTTCGTTTGCTGTTCTATCACTGGCATGACTCACATCTGCTGTGTGAAATTAGGTGTCTGAAAAAGCCTTCCCATGCAAGGGTGCCGGCAATTAAATGCTTTAAAATTTAGCAGCTATGTTCAGACCTAGGAATAATGTAAGGGCTAGATGAAGGGTAACCACCATAAACTCTTTTTGGCAGGAAGCCAAAGAAGCTGAAATCCCAGGCAGAGATTCAAAATGTTATTATTATTGCTAATTAGCACTACTAATTATTTCTATGAATTTGGTCTCTCTCTCTCTCTCTCTCTCTCTCTCTCTTTTGCTTTTATGGATATCATAAACCATCCATCATTTTTAAGATTGTTAGGATGATCAAGAGCAGTTCCCTGTCAAGTGGACAGCAA
The DNA here is from genome assembly GCF_009769535.1 of Thamnophis elegans. Lineage (NCBI taxonomy): Eukaryota > Metazoa > Chordata > Lepidosauria > Squamata > Natricidae > Thamnophis > Thamnophis elegans. The sequence continues at coordinate 3,506,726 of NC_045550.1, forward strand.
TTTAAATTGAGTTAGCAATAGCACTTAAACTTACACACCGCTTCACAATGCTTTCCACTGCTCTCTAAGCCATTTACAGAATCAGCACAATGCCCCCAACAATTTGGGTCTTCGTTTTACCCACCTCGGAAGGATGGAAGGCTGAGTCAACCTTGAGCCTGGTGAGATTCGAAGTGCCCAATTGCAGTCAGCCAGCAGTCAGCAGAATTAGCCTGCAGTACTGCACTCTAACCACTGTGCCACCATGACTCTTGCTAAGGTAATATTGTTTTACAAGAAGATCCTTAAGAAGGTCCTTAGAGCATCATTCACTCACCATTTTTATTTATTTTGTTTTGTTGTTCAGTTGCGGGTCTTCTCCAATTTTCCATAGCTCCATGGACCACAGCATTCTAGGCTCCCTATCCACCACTGTCTGCCAGAGGCCACACAAACCTATGCCCACTGCATCAATGACAGGATCTAATCATCTCATCTTCTGCCGTCCCTTTCTCCTTTTTCCTTCAATCTTTCCCAACATCAAGGTCTTTTCCAATAAGTCTTCTCTTCTCATTTGGTGACCAAACTATTTGTGCTTCAGCTTCAGTATCTACCCTTCAAAATTAAGGAGCAAAAGAGTGGGAGATTAGTATGATTAATTCCAAAAATGCCCCTGGGGTCCCTACAGATCCTAAAGAAATTCTTAGAAAATACAGTTGTGCAAGCTGATGACAATAAGTTTAAGTTTAAGTTTTATTTTATTTATATGCCGCCCTATTCCCTAAAAGGGACTCAGGGCGGCGAACAACTTAAACGGGAAGGGGAAACATACAAGTACAAAATAAACATATTAAAATAACCAACAGCCACACCTGTCGAGAGGGGAAGGGAGCTCATCAACCCCAGGCCTGCCGACACAGCCAGGTTTTAACGGCTTTTCGGAAAGCAGGGAGAGAGGTGAGGGTCCAAATCTCCGCAGGGAGTTCGTTTCAAAGGGCTGGAGCTGCTACAGAGAAGGCCCTCCCCCGGGTCATAGCCAGATGGCATTGGCTGGTGGATGGAACCCGGAGGAGGCCCACTCTGTGTGATCTAATGGGTCTTTGGGAGGTAATTGGCAGCAGGCGGTCTCTCAAGTACCCAGGTCCAATACCACGAAGGGCTTTATAAGTAATAACTAGCACCTTGAAGCGTATCCGGAGACCAATAGGCAGCCAGTGCAGCTCGCGGAGGATAGGTGTAACGTGGGTGTATCGAGGTGCACCCACAATCGCTCGCGCGGCCGCGTTCTGGACCAGTTGAAGTCTCCGAATGCTCTTCAAGGGCTGCCCCATGTAGAGCACATTGCAGTAGTATATAATACAATAAGGACTCTAAGATGAGGAGTAGCTTATTTATTTATTTATTTTGAATTTATATGGCCATTCAACTTACAAAAAAGCAACTCTGACTGATTAACAAACAAACAAAAATCCATTGGGAACATATGGGGTGGAGGGAATTACAATTCTGGTCATATTTACAATCTGAATAATGTCAAGATGATCTTACTAAGCTTTCTGTGCAAATGCCTGAGAAAAAGATCCAGATTTCTAAGGCCTGATAGAAGGTCAACAGGTTGGGGCCATCCTAACCTCAAGGATTATTGTTCCATGACAGTGAAAGTACTTTTTCTGGGTACCACACTTAACATTATTTCCTGGAAGGGAGCCTATGCCTTGGCCCAGCGGCTTTGCCAGCTGCAGCAGGGCCTGGTTGATGAATCTGGGCTATTGAGACCCAAAGGCTTCCCAAATAGTATCACCTCTCCAGAAATCTCCACCTGTTCTCCCTTTCTCTGACAGACTCTGCTTCCAGGAAGTGCTGGCCAGTTGAGGCAGAGCCAGCAGGGAAATAAAGTTTGTCTAGGGAAGACAAGAAAGTTGACTTGCTAATGCATGTAGATAACGTGCAAAGTTCTAAATAATGGGAAAGAGCATTATGGGAACAGCAACTACAAGACTGAGTTATGCAAGAAACTCAGTACTGTTATGCAGACAAGTGTTACAGAACAATCTTGCAATTAACCAATGTCTGCTGTAATCAGTTTTTATGGTAGTAATTTATGAAGCATTAAAATAAACTACACTATTAAATGAGAGTTTAATAGTGTTTTGCTTCCTGGATTCCTATCTATGTATCCAGTCATTGACTGATTTATTAAGCTTAGAGCTACCTGTTATGGGTACAAAAGTCCAACCAACCAATAGATGGTGGCAAATAGCTGCCTGGAATTGTTGCTGCCATTAATTGGCATCAGGGTTGTTGTTGTGGCCCAGCAGGAGCCATTGGAGCTGCCGCCAGACTCCAACAGTGAGGGGTCTTATGAGTCAGCCTTGGAGGAGGTGGAGGACCCTGGACAGGGTGTCAACTCCAAACAGGGCGAGAATAGACTGGTTGGCCACCAGGTGGCGGCAGAGCATTGGATCAGAAGGAATGTTCAGGAAAACATTTGGGAGTTGTATCAGGATGCATGCAGGCGCAGGGCTACTCAGCGTAAAGAACAACGGAGTA
>NC_045550.1:3514254-3546754 GCF_009769535.1 Thamnophis elegans
ATTCCACGTCATTTGCAAACCATTGAAAACTCAAACACACGTTCAAGATCGGCTTTGGTTGTGCGATTGGTTGTCTGAATGGACCGAGGAAGATTTTCTTCATTTGGCGCCATCTGATGAATTCTTCATTTATGCCATTCGAAAACCGAATTTCCAGAACGATCGAATTTGGGCTAAAGACGTCGACGACATCGCCAAACATGAACGATATCGACAAATCGTTCGCAATCCGACTTGCATCGGGATTTTCGTCATTTTCACAGCCAAGAAACTGCATTGGGTTTTGAAGGATAAAGGGGAATCCTGGGATGGCAGTTATTTCCTTGAGAAAATTTTATTGGAGAATGTCATTCCATTTCTCAGTGATCCAGACAATGTCTTGGTGGTTGGTGAGGCTGTCTTTCTTCATGACAAAGCTCCTTGCATGCGTGCAAATGCGACTCAGCAATTGTTAAAGGAAAACAATGTCGAATTTTGGGGCAATGACGTCTGGCCGGGAAATTCGCCAGATCTCAATCCGGCAGAGAACATTGGGGCCATAATTAAGGATGAAGTGGAAGCTCTGATGATTCAGGAGCAAGGTCAAAATCGATATTCGGTTGAAACTTTGAGAATGAATTTGGAAACTGTGTTGAAAAATCTGGAAAATCGAACGGAACTGTTTGAAGATTTGTTGTGTTCTTATCCACCTCGTTTGAATGCTGTTCGAAGGGCTAATGGTGGTCATACTGACTATTAAATCGTGTCAATAAACTCAGTTTTTGATGGGCTTTCGAATGGTGTATGAATTATTTGTGTTGTTATTACAAGTGTTGCTGTGACCCCCTAGGAAAAGGTTATGCCCCGCCCTGTACTTTTACAAGAGGAGCCGAGGTGGCGCAGTGGTTAGGGTGCAGTACTGCAGGCCACTTCAGCTGACTGCTATCTGCAGTTCAGCGGTTCTAATCTCACCGGCTCAAAGGTTGACTCAGCCTTCCATCCTTCCGAGGTGGGTGAAATGAGGACCCAGACTTTGGGGGCGATATGCTGACTCTGTAAACCGCTTAGAGAGGGCTGAAAGCCCTATGAAGCGGTATATAAGTCTAACTGCTATTGCTATTGCTACAACACAGTTTGTCTTAGAATTCTTCTGAACCTTTACTGTCGCTACTCCACCCAGAAAACAGATAGCATTTTCAGTTAGAAATACATACCCCTTGAACCCAACTAGGCAGCCCTAGTCAGAATTAAAATGCAAAATTGGAAACTATAACATGGCCTTTTTAGAGGCTTAAACCTGCCAGTTCTGATTTTATGTCTTTGGGCTGCAATAGCAAAATATTTGGAATCATGTTAGCAATATGTTAATGGTTTTACTATTCATTTGCGATAGTAGTTTTATAGCAATTCACCAGTATGAACCACTAGAACTTAAATTCTTTTTTCCGAAAATGATCTTTTTCTCATACGTCCTAAATTTTAAGTTAAAAATGATAATATACTTTCAAAATATGTGTAAGGGAAAAAATGAATGAAAAGACCCAGACTATAGTCCATCGTTAGACATGAAGCTTTACTGGGTAACTTTGGTCACTCTGTTAGTCCTGTCTGTCTGTCTGTCCATCCATCCGTCCATTCTGCCAAAAGGCAGATAGAAATCACATCAAAACAGATCAAGGAATAAGAAAGCAAATGAGTTAATTGCACTGAGCATATTATTATTATTATTTATTTATTTATTAACAAAGTTTACAAGGTTCATTCCCATCCAATTCTAAGCAGCCTACATTCTTATTTTACTACAAAATAATTAAAATAAAAAACAACAATTATCTCATAACATGTTGTGTAAGGGTGCATATTTAAGGGGGGATGGAGGGGAGGAAATCCCCAAAGTCAAATAAGCCTGTCTATATGTATATATGTGTGTGTGTGTGTGTATGTATACATACATACATACATACATACATACATACATACATACATATATATATATATATATATATTGGGGCACACCAGGGGTTCGATTCACAGCAAGGATATGGCTAGCTGATGAGAGCTAAATAGCTTGAAATAGATCTATACTAGTCTCCCTTTATTTATTTATCAGCACAAATATAACATATATATATATATATATATATATATATATATATATATATATATATATATATATATATATATATATATATATATATATATATATATATATATATATATATATATATATAAGATTTGTAGATTTGTAGGTATGCTGGTCTTGTTGTATTTGGGTCTTTTCCCATGTAAGATTGAGATTGTCTTGGCAACGTTTCAGTGAGGTCTCACTCACCATTTTCAGGCTGGGTTTTGGGCTTAAATCGTGGTCGGAGCTGCCGTCTTTCTATAAATCTTGGTGTGTGTGTGTGCGGAGTGCTGGCTTTGTTTCAGTAAGTGGAGTGATTGGTTGTGTGGTTGTATCATGATTGATAGATTGGTGCTGATTGGTGCTGGCTGTGTGTCCATTGTTGTTTCGTGTTGTAATGACCTGGGTGGTGGGTGGGGCTCATTTGTTGATTAGGGCTGGTTTCCAGTTGTCTGGTAGGTGAGAGGTATCATCACATTTTAGTACTCCATCAAAGCAGTTCTTCAACTTGAAGTAAAAATTCCATTTCTGGCATCAAATTGAAGTGGCCCTGCTGGTTTGGTCCAGGTGGATAAGTGGGGGAGGCTTGTGCATGCATCATCAATGCAAAGGACCTTTCCTCCCCAGAATGAAATTATTGGGAACATCAAAGAGATGCAAATCAATGCAACTTAATTTTCAGAGCTGAGTAACTACTTTATAACTACTGTAACTACTTCATTGTAAGCCGCCCGGAGTCCTCTGGGATTAGGCGACCTATAAATCGTACAAATAAATAAATAAATAAATAAATAATATCAGATCGCTACGATAGCCTAGATCGAGGTGATGATTCAGAGACGACCTCAAGAAAACTGCTCAATCATCCTTCCTTGCTCTTTGCTTTTTGCATCTCACAATAAATGGATAAGATTATTTTTATATAAAAATAAAATAAGGCAGGCTTTATTTTTCTTCATTTCTTCGTCTATTTTACACAATGTATACGTAGGCGGGAGGTCAGGATGACTAATGAGAACAGAGAACGAATGAAATCTGCTAATGAGCCCGGAGTTGCACGAAAGACAAAGAATGCTAAAAGTGGCCCAAACATATATCATCTAGTGTTACCACGTGTAACTTGTGTGGAGTGCACAAGGTGGTTTCAGAACACTTCTCACTAACCCACATCGCAAAAGCCATTATGGCAACTGACACTAATTGGACCCTGTGTTGGCAGTCTCAACAGAGAGGTTGAGAATGGGGAATTCCCATTTGATCTCTAACATGTGTCCTTTTGTTAAAGACTTATCACATCCAACTGAATCGATTCCACTTTTCAAAGAAGTGCATAAAGACAACCCAAGGCACAGCATAATAAAAAGAAAGAGGGAGAAAGAAATGGAAGCTCCTTTCAACAAGAACAGAATCAAGCAAACTAATTTTAATTTTTAGGAAATAGCAAAAGCTTTATCACCTTCAATGCTGATTGGCAAATAGGGAGACTTTATTTTTTTTATTTAATATTTTTTTTATTTTAAACACATAAGCACATCAACAGAAACAAACAGATAACTTAAAAACAACATAGGAACAATAAGTTCCATCGTATATCATACCGCAGTTCCGAATCGGTTTCTTTGCAGTTAGTGTTTTCCCTTCTATACATTTCTATCTTTCATTCATAATCCTTGTTCGTTATCCATTTTTATGTACAATTCTTTATTTATTTATACTTAGCTACTTATGACCAAATATTATTTACCTATATTATGCTTTATATTTTTACTGTCATTTATTCTCTTACAGTTATAGATATACCTTCACATAGTTATTCTTTTTCTTTGCCATTCTTATATTATTATTATTCCATTTGAAAGGTTATGAGGTATAGTTTGGAATGCTTTGTTTACCATCCTTCGCACCTGCTATGACACCACCTTGTTTTCTCTTTCTTTTCTGTTCTCCCTCCCTTCCTTCTCTACTTCCTTCCTTCCTCCTCTCCGTCCCCTTCTTCCTTCCCTTTCCTCTCCCCTACTCCTACCCTTTTTCTTCTCCTTCCTACCTTCTCTCCTTCTCTTTCTTTCTCTTCCTCCCTCCTCTTCTTCTTTTTCTCTCCCTTCCACCCACCTCTCCTTACCTCTTTCTTCTTCCCTTACCTCTCCTCCACACTTCTTCTGGCAAATAGGAAGACTTTAAAGATACATGTTCAATATGAATATTTTTAGAGCAGGTTTACATATACGTATATATCTACTCCAAAACCGTATATGGTTCAAGAGCAAACATTCCACATATAAATGCTTTGATTTTTCTGCCTCATCGTGGTGGAAATAGCTCTCTAGTATGTAGAGAAGCATCTATACAAAGAAAAATCGAAAGAGGGCTTAGACCCGCTTTTAGTAGCAAACAAATAAAAAAGAAATCATCTATTCATTCCCACATATATTCATTTTCAATGACAGAATCTCCTAGTGACTGATAGTAAAAGAAATCCAGTTTCAATGCAGGCAATTGTTCAGCTAGTAGCCTATTAGCAATAGCAATAGCAGTTAGACATATACCGCTTCATGGGGCTTTCAGCCCTCTCTAAGCGGTTTACAGAGTCAGCATATCGCCCCCACAGTCTGGGTCCTCATTTCACCCACCTCGGAAGGATGGAAGGCTGAGTCAACCTTGAGCCGGTGAGATTTGAACCACCGAACTGCAGACAGCAGTCAGCTGAAGTGGCCTGCAGTACTGCACCCTAACCACTGTGCCACCTCGGCTCTTGCTGCTCTAGAAATATTTTAAAACTCTAGTTCCTGGGAGTTTTTCAGTTTCATTGTGTGCATCTGGCTGATCACAATACATTTTATAAGACATTGTAGAACAATTACACCAAGTACAGATTTACAAGCCTCTCCCGCAAAGTATTCTAACCCTTTTCAAGACGGGTGAATTTCATTTTCAATCCTTCCCAGACAATATCAGTAGAGGAGGGTGAGATGGGTTAAGGTGCAAACCTTGTATTTATATGCATTTTACACAGGCAGCAGGCTTGCCGTAAAGGGATAGCAACCAATAATGTGTGCAAAACCATTTTAAAGGCCCCTCAATGAATTTCAAAATAAATAAGCAAAACGATTTGCTTTTAGGCTTTTTCCTTTTGATTACTCCGGTACGCATATAACTACTTCTACTTTTCACCAGTAAGGACACTAAATGGAAAGCAGTGGGCTAATTAATAAAAAACTGAGCACTTAAAGTCTTATAAAATTAAATTTCATTGCATTAATATTTACTGTAATTATATCATTCCAAATATATTAATTACCACTACTTAGATTCTGGCTGCATCAATTTCCTTTCACCTGCCAAATCACCTGGATATCTTTCAACTTCCTTATCTCCAGATGCTTGTCTGGCTACAGGCCCACATTAGGTTTTGGAATGTGAGCAGGAATATTAGTTCTGCAATCTCTATGGAAGGGATGGGAATAAACAGATTTTCAGGAATTCTGAAGAAAGGGAAGAAAGTTTGAGTTTTTCCTTGATATTTCTTCTCTCCCTCAGATTCCTACTCAGGAGGAAAAGGTCAAGAGAACCACAAGCACTATTTTTCTCAGTATACAGTATAATTGCAGTTATCAATTCTTCATAAAAATGGCATGTAACTTCCAGCAATTCTACCACATTAGACAAATATAACGAATCCATAAATGAGACTTTGTTCATAACTCCATTCCTTCCTCCAGTGTTACACACATTGATTAAATAAGTAATTCTCAGATTAATAACAATTTTAAACAAAATAAACTCAGAGGTGGGTTCCTACCAGTTCGCACCTGTTCGGTAGAACCGGTTCGTCAAATCTACCGAACCGGTTAGAAGAGGTTCCACCAGTGGACCCGGAAAGCAGGCCACACCTACAGAAGAGGTTCCCAAAAATTTTGAAACCCACCACTGACACACACACACAAACAGAGAGAAAGAGAAAGAGAAAGAGAAAGAGAAAGAGAAAGAGAAAGAAAGAAAGAAAGAAAAGTGAGAGAGAGATGAAATAAAAAAAGGAAAAAGGGACAGAGAGACAAAAGGAAGGAAAGAGAGAGAGAGAGAGAGAGAGAGAGAGAAAACACATGGCTGGCAAGCCACTCCCACCAAATCACATGGCCGGCAAGCCACTCCCACAAAGGAGGCCACACCCACAGAGTAGGTTCAAAAAAAATTTTGAAACCCATCACTGAATAAACTGTATTGATTATTCAGTTAGTGAATAACCTAGGTTTAAAATTTGGGGGTTTTCAGAAGGGCAGACCGAAAGGAGGAACTCTAGTTAGCTAGAAACTTCCTGATTTAATCACAGACAGATACAATTTTATTTCATCGTTGACCAATAAAGTACATTCCATAAAATAAAATAGAAGTATTCCCTAACATCAATAACTGGGAGGAGTTATGGGTTAAGATGCTACATAACGTAGCAAAAATTTGCTACTATTATAGAAATAAATTGATTTTGTTTAATAGATAATGAAAATAGAAATTGTCAAAGTGCCCCAGAAATTTAAATAAAAAGGGGGTAATCAACTGGTGGCAAATGTTCCTGATTTAATTTATTTAATTTATCATTTATTGATTAATTTAATTATTAATTAACCTTACTAAATAACTTAACCACAGTTTGTATTCAAGGAAGAATTGAATGACTCAGTGCTTATGCAAAATTTGTCTCTTAACTTTTCAAACCAGAAATCATATGAGACAAATACATAACATATTTGTATATGTAGTGTGAATTTATGAGTGGTACAATAAGGCCCAGTTTGGGGTACAGGTAGTCCTCGACTTATGACGACAATTGAGCCCAAAATTTCCGTTACTAAATGAGACATCTGCTAAGTGTATTTTGCCCTACTTTATGACATTTTCTTGCTACAGTTGTTAAGTGAATCACTGCAGTTGTTAAGTTAGTAACACAGTTGTTCCATGAATCTGACTTCCCCATTGACTTTGCTTGTCAGAAGGTCACAAAATGGGACCACACGACTATGGAACACTGCAACTGTTGTAAATATTCCCCAGTCGCCAAACACCCAAGTTTTGATCAGGTGACCATGGAGGTGCTAAAATGGTCATAAGAGTGAAAACGGTCAAAAGTCGCTTTTTCCAGTCTCGTCGTAACTTCAGACAGTCACTAAATCAACTGTTTTAAGTCGAGGAGTATCTGTAGTTGTTAGGCATCAGGCTATAAACTGGGCGACTGTGAGTTCTACTCCTACTTTAGGCATAAGAGCCGAGGTGGCGCAGTGGTTAAATGCAGCACTGCAGGCTACTTCAGCTGACTGCAGTTCGGCAGTTCGGCTGTTCAAATCTCACCGGCTCAGGGTTGACTCAGCCTTCCATCCTTTTGAGGTGGGTGAAATGAGGACCCGGATTGTTGTTGGGGGCAATATGCTGACTCTGTAAACCGCTTAGAGAGGGCTGAAAGCCCTATGAAGCGGTATATAAGTCTAACTGCTATTGCTATTGCTATAAAGCCAGCTGGGTGATCTTGAGCTTGTGACTTTGTTTCAGCCTTAAGAAGGAAGCAGCGGCAAATGACTTCTCAGAAAGCTTCCCAAAATATTACAGAGGCTTGTCCATGTTGCCATCAGGAGTCCTACACAAAGGAGTGTGTTTTAATGACCTCTTTTCCTATTTGAATCGATACAGAAAATTCATCGTTTGTTAAACAGGAAACAGCTGCCCTTTCCTGTTGATCTTGTTGAAGATGTTTTGTTCAATTGAATCATCTTCAGCTGAAGAATATGTAATTCTTCTTTTAGTTCTTCTTTACGCATTTCTTTTTCTTCCCTCAAATAATAATAATAAATAAAAAATTACAGCCAACAGAATGAAAAACTATCATGAGCACAAAAGAATGAACTGAAAACAGCCAGCAGAGATGATACAAGTGACAAAATATCATTTTGACTTATCGAATCAATTTAGAATAACTGCATCAGTAGACTTCTTCACAAAGTTTGCAAGCGTCAAGAACTCCTAATATGTACTTGCAGAAGTTCACTTGACTTTCTGTTCCCACAGCTCACTGTGGCAGAAACAGGGAAGCCAATTTTAAATTGAAAAATAGCTGTGGTTGGAGAGGATGCCTCCAGGAGCAGAGAGGCCTCTTCAAATTGGTTCTGTAGAACATACCTAGATTATCTGCCAGCCGTTCTTCCCAAATGGTTTCCCCCGTCAATCCTTGCATGGGATCTGTCTTCATTCCTTCTCTTTATCTGAACAAAAAAATGAAGCAAAGTAATGCCACAGCAGCAGCAGCATGGATAACAAGGAGGATATATTTCGGTCTATGAAATAAATACAGATAAAAGGCATAACGATGAAGGAAGAATATGACTGTTGGGGGGAAGCATTACAATCATGCTTTGTCAGGAGGGAAACATGCTTTGGTTTTCTCCAGCTCATATGCTTTCCTATCTTTTGGCATACCTGCATGGCCACAAGGAGACAGTTAACCATAGTTAAGTGTTATGCTTTCAATTAGCTACAGTTTACTATATAACAAAAGCGAAACTGCTGTTGGCATCTGTGTAAAACAATACATTTCCCTAACTCATTTTCTAAAATTTGGCTCCTTTCAAATTGTTGTTGGAGCAATACTTTTCCCAAATCATTTTCTAAAATTGTTTCAAATTACTGTATCTAAGGTTAGCCACAGTTGTTTAATTCCAGATAGAAATTAAAATGGTTTCTGAACACCACATAGTTACGTTAAAGGGAAATGGAGTACAATCACGTTGGATTTTAGTTAGATTGATGATGGCCAGCCATAGTAATAGCCACTTGATCCTTCAGAATTAGACAATCCTCTTTTGGGACAGATGGATTACTGCATAATAAAAATGTCTGTACATGCTCAGTTCCACATTTAGTGGGAATGCTCAAAAGGATGCAGACATTTTATTTAACATAGAAAGACCTCATAAACAGAGTCAAGCATTAATTTCCAGACAAATTATTCTGTTTTAAGCAACATTGGTGTTTATCTTAATTGTCACATTAGCAGTAGAATTTGCTAACAATTTAATCTGGTTTATAAGAATGAATATTGGGGGGGGAAATGAGTACAGATTATGCTGAAAATGATGTAAACCTGAATTGATATAAGATTCATTTCAAAATAATAAATATTTAGATAAGCAATATTTACTAGGAAGTTATTACTTCTTACAATCATACAAAGGGTTTACAAACAGCAAGCCAAAATATCAGGTTTTAGGACCTCTTTCTTATTGGCAGGTAGGGTGCACAAACACGGTGGTATGTTCTTTTTCCAGCAAAAAGAACAAATAAATAAATAATATATTGTCAATCTCATGTCTAAATTTATCCTCCAGAATTTTTCGGGAATTGTTTTAAATCGCAAACTTTCAATCTGGAGTTCTTCAGGAAATCCTGATTCTCATGGCTACTGGTAAAGAGTGAATGGGTTTTGGAGTACAGCAGCACACACAAAGCAAATTACTAATTTTTACTATGACAGATTGAAGGTTTACTATAAAGACATCAAGTTAAGGAGTAATTAGGGTTTGGGGCAATTGACAAATATATACAAGGAAGTAAAGATGGAATTCCATAAGGGAGACTAAGAGAAGGAAGAAGGAAGGAAGGAAGGAAGGAAGGAAGGAAGGAAGGAATAGCAATAGCAGTTAGACTTATATACCGCTTCATAGGGCTTTCAGCCCTCTCTGAAAGCCCTATGAAGCGGCAGAGTCAGCATATTGCCCCCAACAACAATCCGGGTCCTCATTTTACCCACCTCGGAAGGATGGAAGGCTGAGTCAACCCTGAGCCGGTGAGATTTGAACAGCCGAACTGCCAAACTAGCAGTCAGCTGAAGTAGCCTGCAGTACTGCACTCTAACCACTGCGCCACCTCAGCTCATATTCATATATTCATATATCATATCTCATATAGGAAGGAAGGAAGAGAGGAAGGAAGGAAGGAAGGGAGGGAGGGAGGGAGGGAGGGAGGGAGGGAGGAAGGAAGGAAGGAAGGAAGGAAGGAAGGAAGGAAGGAAGGAAGGAAGGAACGGACTTTAAATCTTTTTTACTAGAAATTGATAAGAGAGTGATTACCAGTTATCCAACATTACAAATCAACCTGTAACCTATTTGGAAAAGAATGGAATAATCTAGGAAGGAATAGCCCCATAAAAATAACATAACAGGTTGTTCGGTTGCTTATTAAATTTTACACATTTCAGAAGAAAAGTAATCAAGTGAAAGTTGCCAGTGAATTTTATAGCTTTTGTATAGTTTCTGCCTTTCCCGTGCTAAATAGGAAAATCTGAAATGAACATGCACTCGGGCTCCTTTGAACAGAATTCACGTAGCGAGTTGGCAACCTGCTAAGATAGTATTCCTGCTTCCATTAGGCTTCTGATCACATTACAATGAAAATGAACAAAAGCCTCTTAAGTAGTTTTCCCTCACTGTAGACCTACTGGGGATCAAGAAAGGCATAACAGAGAAGTTGGGAAGAAGGGATGGGACATTCATGTGAGCAGGCTGAATGGCTGCAGGAAGCTAAAGTAAGCCGAGAAATAGACATAGCTTTTGGCACATAAATGTTAGCACTGGCCACTGATGAATCACATGGAGATGAAATAGCTTCAGAATGCCTTATGTTTTGAATTATGCATTTTCTTCCATAGCAATAGCAATAGCACTAGCAGTTAGACTTATGTACCTCTTCATAGGGCTTTCAGCCCTGTCTAAGCGGTTTACAGAGTCAGCATATTGCCCCCAAAGTCTGGGTCCTCATTTCACCCACCTCGGAAGGATGGAAGGCTGAGTCAACCTTGGATGGAGCTGCCTGATGAACGGTAAGAAATGGGGAACCATTAAGCTGCCCACATCTCTGGCCATGACTGGCTCTTTGCCAAAGGTAGTGGGCTTGTCAATTTCGCCATTAGTACAAGGTACAAGTATTTGCTATTCACACTGCCAAGATTAGAATGGGACGTGTTTCATTGTGTACGCCTATAAAATGAAAATCGGGAGGAATCTGCTAACACATTTTCAATTTAATGTGTTTTATTAAAAAGCCTGGGCTTCCCTGAGCTGCAGCTCATTTCGTCAAATGCATTGCAGCAGCTAAACTGATGTAGGATCTGCATTAGGAAGAATCTGGGCAGGGGATAGGGATGAAAAGAGCCGAGGTGGTGCAGTGGTTAGGGTGCAATACTGCAGACCACTTCAGCTGACTGTTATCTGCAGTTCAGCGGTTCTAATCTCACCGGCTCAAGGTTGACTCAGCCTTCCATCCTTCCGAGGTGGGTGAAATGAGGACCCAGACTGTGGGGGCGATATGCTGACTCTGTAAACCGCTTAGAGAGGGCTGAAAGCCCTATGAAGTGGTACATAAGTCTAACTGCTATTGCTATTGCTATTGCTATGGAAGAAAATGCCAATACATGTTGTTTGTGACACAAGTAAATTGATATAGGTTATGAGTTTAAAATCTCCATAACAGGCTGAGGAATTATGGGAGCTGAACTTGACATTAAAGTTCACCCATATTAAAGTCCCAAGTTTGATAAACACTGATTTAGACCTTCAGAAATTAAATGCTATTGTCATTTATCTAATAAGTGACTTGTGGCTCATGAAGCTGGATGCCTTTAAGAATATTTATTAGTCAGAAAAGCTGCTGTCCAATTTCTAATGTGGGGATACCATAGGCCGGTGTTTTTCAAACTTGGCAACTTTAAGAACTTAGGTGAACTTCTTAAAATGTGGGGAATCCTGGGAGTTGAAATCCACACATCGTAAACTTGTCCAAGTTTGAAAAACACAGTTATAGACAAACACTCTGTCTATAATGTAGTGAAGATACCCAAAAGTTGCTTTGTTATTTAGTACAGTTATATGGAAAACATTCAAATATTTGCTTACAGATCATCCAATCTCAAAATAAAATGTATGTTGTGAAATAACTGGGGAGGAAGAAGAAACTGGAGAAGCATTTTAACACTTTTATCGAAGTGCCTTGTTCCGTATTTCTGTTGCAATGTGTAGTAACTCATTTGGCCTCAAGCTTACCTCACTTTGCAGTATGTAGGGAAAATAGTTTGGTACAGCTCTGGTCGTAATAAATCCTTCAAAGGAGAGCCTTATAATGGGAACTTTGACAGGCTCTTACCTACAGCAGTGTTAGCAATCTCAGCTAAACACTGGATCACACAAGAGGAAGGAATCTCTTGTATTGGAAGCTCCTATGCCTATGACAGGCTTGAAAAATCACAGTAATCATACAAGCCATTTGGGGGCTCCCCATTCATGAGGGGGGAGCCCTCGTCTTTCAAATAAACATTGCAAAATTGCTTATTTCCTCTTAGATTTAATTGAAAGAAAAATGGCTGTAGCCTTGATACTCCGTTGGTATGACCTATCATATTTCTCTATCAAGTACTAGCAAGGAGAAAATATACATCAGCTATCAGTCATTTTCCTTGAAAACTTCACTAGCTCCTGGGAAGGTTTATCTATCATATATATATATATAAAAGTTTGAGAAGAACTTCACAGTCAGTAATCATTATTTTCCCATAAACACTACTACAGATTTAACTGAGATTGTCCCATTGGTTTAAGGGAGAGGATACCTCAACAAAAGAAAGCTTAAAATGATCTAGAATAAAATCAGATTTAAAAGCCTTGATGCGTTCTTCTTCTTTGGGTTAGAACCAAGTTCATGGGAGATAAATCTAGGCAAGTTTCCATCATACAAAAACCTTCTTATATTCCCATGAAATTAATTCTGATTTGATGAAAAACAGTCTACCTGGAAGTGGGCTTTATACAGTCCAAGAGATAAGGATTCACTTTTTGCGTGATTTTAATTTACTGAAGATATCTCCAAATTCTGCATTAATTAAAAAAAAATGCATTGCTCACATTCATTTCCATTTTTTTCTGTTGTTTCATATCTCCTTTCCCTTTTTCCTATACTAATTGGTGCTCTCAAGAAAGAAAGAGCAAAAAAATAAACACAGAGAGAATTGTTTTCAGCTATTCAACGTATTATCAATACAATCAAGTTCATTTCAGCAAAGGAGAACAGTATTTTATTAAAGTAAAGACCATCTAAGTAAGCTCAAACCATTTACATAGCTAAGTAGAACATATTTTGCTTAGCTATTCTTTCTTGAATCATTGATCGACATGGGGAGGGAGTTAAGCATGAACAGGTAAATTGAAATTTCATTTAAACTATCCTTAATCAGTCAATTTGGTTTGTAAATTAAGAATGCATTCAGAATAGATTGAAATAGTTTTGAGAACTAAGTCCAATATGGAAATTTAATCTACGATAAGGTTTTCAGGGATCATGGCCAAAGAGACCCTTATATTTTTATCAGCATTTTCCCATCGTTTGACATATCTGTATAGAGAGTCTTCTCTATTTGTTTTCTTATGATGTGAAAACTGGGATAAATATATATTTAAGAGCCTCAGTGGCACAGTGGTTAGAGTGCAGTATTGCAGGTATTTCTGTTGACTATTGGCTGCCTGCAATTTGGCAGTTCAAATCCTACCAGGCTCAAGGTTGACTCAACCTTCCATCCTTCTGAGGTTGGTAAAACGGGGACCCAGATTGTTGGGGGCAATATGCTGACTCTGTAAACCATTTAGAGAGCACTTAGAGAGCACTGGAAAGCACTGTGAAGTGGTATATAAATCTAAGTACTGGCACAGTGGTTAAATGCAGCACTACAGGCTACTTCAGCTGACTGCAGTTCTGCAGTTCGGCTGTTCAAATCTCACTGGCTCAGGGTTGACTCAGCCTTCCATCCTTCCGAGGTGGGTAAAATGAGGACCCGGATTGTTGTTGGGGGCAATATGCTGACTCTGTAAACCGCTTAGAGAGGGCTGAAAGCCCTATGAAGTGGTATATAAGTCTAACTGCTATTGCTATTGCTATTAAATCAAAGAATTTATTCTCATAGAGGAAGCTTGGTCTACAAAAGTGGCTTTTTAATAGATGGTTAGCCGAAAATAGTATTATAAAAGCAGAGGGGGAAGATTGTGTGTTCACTGACCTGTTGTCCTTGTAAGTGTTAACAAACACCATGATCTTTCCAAAATAGCAAACTGAATGAATAGAATAGAATAGAATAGAATAGAATAGAATAGAATGCAATGCAATGCAATGCAATGCAATGCAATGCAATAGAATACAATGCAATGCAATACAATAGAATAAAATAGAATAGAATTCTTTATTGGACAGTTTGATTGGACAAGGAATTTGTCTTTGGTGAAGATGCTCTCAGTGTACATAAAAAGACAAGATACATTTGTCAAGAATCATAAGGTGCAACACTTAATGATAGTCATAGGGTACAAATAAGCAATCAGGAAACAACTGATATCAATATCAATTGTAAGGATACAAGTAACAAAGTTACAGTCATGATTCACGATTGTCTTACCCAGCTCTTAAAGAATTGGTATGCAACCTGAAATGTCCAAATTAATCTTTGATCACGGATAATATCTACGGTTATTGCTGATTGGAAATCCTTCGTGAATTATTTGCATAAAACAGGAAAAAATAACTTATGATCTACAGTTTGGGTAATTAGATAGAATAAACTGTCGAAAGAAGAGAGTCACAAATGTAACTTTAGAGAAAGAGGTAAATTTATATATGTGCTTAAAGCTCCTGTAAAGAAGATTGAAAGTCATCTTTTTTCTTTCATTTCTGTTTTTAGCAATAGCAATAGCAGTTAGACATATATACCGCTTCATAGGGCTTTCAGCCCTCTCTAAGCGGTTTACAGGGTCAGCATATTGCCCCCACAGTCTGGGTCCTCATTTTACCCACCTCGGAAGGATGGAAGGCTGAGTCAACCTTGAGCCGGTGAGATTTGAACCGCTGAACTGCAGATCACAGTCAGCTGAAGTGGCCTGCAGTACGGCACCTTAACCACTGCGCCACCTCCGCTCATTTTTCTTCTACTTTTTTCTTTTTGCATTTTTATTTATTTCTTTTTCTTTTTTCCTTCCTTACTTCAGTTTGTATTAATTTTTACTCTTGTTTTTAAAACTCAAGAAAATTAATTTGAGATCTAGCCAACAGTGAACAACTCCTTTGCAACCACTAAATTTAGTGAACTATAAGCACTATGAACATGTTAATTCTCCCCTGCTTTTAACTCAGTCCAATTTGTGGCATTGCAAAATTTCATAGAAGTTTAATTACATTTAGTTCTATTGAAAATTGACTGCATAGAAGTCTAATTTGTGATATGAATTGAACTAAATATAAAATAATAGATTTCACCTTAGAGAGTATAGCTATCGCATTTTCAGTAGCATCTAATGCGTTTATTACCCATTCACTTAAAATCTTGCAAATCTCAGAAGCAACTAAACCATCTCAAACTCTCTGCATTTTTCTCAGATCGGTGTCTTATCACCCTAATCTCTATGTAGTGAGAAAGCAACGTGATAATAAGGCTTGATTTTTTGGAAAGATGCGTTTTTAATTTCCCTTTAATTGCCTGATTTTTAATTTTGATATTGGCATTCGGTTGCCTGGGAAAATGAAGGTCTTCTGGATCAAATATTGTGGAAGCAGCTGTATTGCAAGCTTTTCTGTAGGGGCTGCCAGTGGCTTTAACCTTTAACCTGCAACATTAAGCATAAGAGATCTTTATGCCACCACTGTGCTGAACTAGTCCCGTGCTGTTAAATATGCCAAATGGAAGTGTGCTCTAGATTGGGGTACACAAAAGACTTAACAGAAGCATGTCTACACTATTTGCAGGAGGTAGGCCAACTCACGGCAGCCCTGAAGTATTATTACTAAAACTGTAAGTCCAGGAAACAACAAACCTCTTGATTTTGCTGCCGCCTCTTCGCTGACTGTTAAAAACTACTTGTGATAAATAAAAGGCCAAAACACATAAAATACAGTATTTTATAAGTACAGGTAGTCGTCAGAGTTACAACAGTGACTGACTGTTCAAAGTTAACAGCGCCACCGGAAAAAGTTAAGCAAAGATTGTTACTTTTCACAGTTACAATCTCTGCAGCATCCCCATGATCATGTGATTGAAATTCAGACACTTGGCAACTTATTCATATGACCATTGCTGTGTCCCAAGGTCACGTGGTCACTTTTGCCACCTTTTGACAAGCACAGTCAATGGGGAAGCCAGATTCACTGAACAACCATGTTACCAACCTGTTGTGACTCAGCAGACGTCTTCTGTGAGTCTTTTCAGGATGCAAGATTAACTATGCAGCTGGGGCTCATTAGGGGCATATTCTGGGGATAAAAAAATGGATGGTTCCACGCCCTGGTTGCAGGAGTCAACGTTCCTTGGTTCGTTCAACATTAATTGATCATCGGTCGTGGTTTATGTAAGATACACTTGGAGAAGTGCTTTATTTCCTGTAACCCTGATTCAAGGCTAAACTTGGAGAAGTTCATTGCTTGTATAATTTTTTTTTTTTTTTTTTTTTTGGTATTTTGTTATCTAGTCAGAGACTGTATTTATGTTATTTTTGGGCTCGCAGCCAGTCGGAGCCGAGAACTGATAAAGAGAGTTCCTTTTAAGTTTGTCTGCCTGCTGTTTGTTAATGAGCCGAGAAGGGGGGACAGAACACTAACCTATCAATTGCAGTGATTCACTTAACAACTGTGGCAAGGAAGTCATGAAATGGTGGAAAACTCACTTCACAAATGTCTCACTTAACAACAGACATTTTGGGCTCAATTGTGGTCGTACATCGAGCCCTGCCTGTATGTAAAATAACATGTACAGAGAACCTTAAATAAAGAATAAATAATAATATTAATAAATGTTAGTGAATGATAATACCTCCAAACTACAAATAATTTGGCATTACAATAGTGATACTGAAGCCACTCTGTTTACAGAAATGCCAGTGATCAAAACTTAGCACCACCTTAGACATTTCAAGGGAATTGTATACTAATAGAAATATTACCTTTTTCCATCTGTCCAATTGAGTTGACCTGCTATCCAGAGTACTATATATTTTGCTGGTGTATCGCTATATAGAAGAATGAAACAAACATGTAAAAATTGCTGTATTGAGCCTTTTAAACAACAACAGGGAAGATCTCGCACAGGAAAGTTGTTGTATCTGCCCTATAAATCCACAGAAGGCATAGCATTGGGTCTATCCTGTGAGGACCGGACAAAATATGATTAAAATAATTGGCTGGCATAAATGGCCTTTCACATAGACTATCTATCTAATGTAGGGGGCTAAAGTTTGATTTCTCTGTATTCCAGAGTGAAACACAAGCTGTGTTATTTCCAGAGAGACTTTCTCATAACCTTATTGAAGCAGAAAGTGGGCTCAAAAACCACCATAATTTAAATCTGTATCCATGCTTTGCTTCCAATTGAACTTGTCTGAGAGAATTCAGAGGTGTGTGAGGGAGATTTACTTGTAGCCAATATCATCGTCAGCAAGTTATCGTACATTCCTCTATGGAAGGCAGAGAGGTTTCGAGAAGCATCAGTGCCTTTGCAATGCAACGGAGTCTCGCCTTTATAAAGCTGGACTAATTCTTAAGCTCTTGAGTCCTCATCCAGGCAGAACTGTGAACCATCAAGAATTTGTCTTAATACCTTTGCCTTAAAGAGTTTTCCTGATGCCGGGACAACATTACTGTAGCTAAAAGAACATATTTTGTCCTGGATTTTTTTCTGTGCAGGATGATAGTTTTTGACTTGGTTCTTCTAGGTTAGGGAGGGATAAAAGATCATTCCTAAATATTTGAAAGCCTTCACTGGCTCGGTAAAAGATATTGTTTTCCAATTATTTCACTTTTGGTATAAATAATTTGTCATTGTTGCTGTTGGTGGCTAGTAGCAATAGCACTTAGACTTGTATACCATTTCACAGTGCTTTACAGCCCTCTCTAAATGGTTTACAGTCAGCATATTTCTCCCAACAATCTAGGTCACCATTTTACTGACCTTGGAAGGATGGAAGGCTGAGTCAACCTTGAGCCTGGTGAGATTCAAACTGCCAAATTGCAGGCAGCTGGCAGTCAGTAGAAGTAGCCTGCAGAACTGTATCCTAACCACTGCATCACTCTTTACCTGCCAACTCCTCCTTAGGTTCATCTGGGAAGATAGGGAAATAATACCAACATTTATCAATCTGAGAGGAATTTTTTAAACTAGAATTAACAAAATAGTAAATGTAATAACAGAGGAGCAAGATTCCTTTGTGGGTAAGTATCAGAGGTGGCATTCAGCTGGTTCTCTCTGGTTACCACCACCGCAGTGGTAGGTTTCAAAAATTGTTCGAACCTACTCTGTGGGTGTGGCCTCCTTTGTGGGAATGGCTTGCCGCCCATGTGACCGGATGGGAGTGGCTTGCCGCCCATGTGACCGGATACGAAGATGCCGACGACACTTGTCAGAACCACCTTAAATTACCTCACACACAGCACTGGCATGCATAAGAATAGGATGTAAACTTGTTTTTTAAAAGGCATCTTTGGTTTGCGTTAAAACAACTTCAACACACACAATGTCCTGATTGCACCACAAACGCAGTAGTCATCCTTACCTTTCACAGAGGCACTGAGTTTTATAAATAGGAGCATGATAGTGTAGAATAATCATATCCAAGGACCAGTGGTAGGTTTCAAAAAATTTTGGAACCTCTTCTGTAGGTGTGGCCTGCTTCCCGGGTCCACTGGTGGAACCTCTTCTAACGGGTTCGGTAGATTTGACCAACCGGTTCTACCGAATAGGTGCGAACTGGTAGGAACCCACCTCTGCACCACCGGTAAGTATAGAGTCAACTCAGGCCATTAGAACAGGTATACCTGACTTGCATGTAAGGATTTTCATGTAGCAGAGTAATTGAATAGTAATGATCCACAATCTACTGCAGAGGTTGCTAAATTGGCCTATAATCTCTCCCTTGGTACAAAATCAAATGTTGCCTTGAAATCAAGGTGGCATTAAGTGCACACCCAGGGCAGTTATGATATTTCTCTTCCAGGTGCTATAAAACTATGCATTTGTCCAATGTTGACTGCCTGATTCTAAATCTGGTCTCTTCTACAGTGAGCATATTCTCATATCTTAGGTTGCAATTTCCTATGTAGGTATTTAACTTTAAGCTTACTGATGACATGCAACAGACTAATTGGGGGTAATTGGCCAAGTCAGTCTTGGTATTTTTCTTGATGTTTTGAATAGTTAAATTACTCATCACTATTCCTTTGGCATCTAAAATGAGTGTTCTTTGTAAGTAGATGGGATTTCCACTACAGACCCTCACCAATCATAGTTTGGTTTTATTAGTTCAGATGTAGCAGCAAAATTAAGCTCTGCCCTTTACTTACATCAAAATAGGAGCCAACACCACGAGTTTCCAAGAGAAGACAGGTTTTATTTGAACATGTTCAAGAGCCCAGTCTGATTGGCATCAGACTGAACTGTCATAGGTATCCCTTGGCAGAGATTTTATACTTTCTAATTGATCATTACAAATCAGACAGACGTCACACAAGGCGTATACATTTTTAAGGTCATAAACTTCTTACTTAGGTCAGTAAAGGACAATTCGGGAAAGTTACAAATATTCTGGGAAAGTTACAAATACATGATTCTCATAAGATCCCCAAAACATAATAGGGAAGTGAATATAATAGGGAAGTGAATCTTGGTTACTCATGAAGCTGACGGGAAGATTGCTAAAGTATTGCTAGCATATTGGGTCACTATTGCTAAAATATCGCTGATTACAAGTTAAAATCCTACTGAGTCCTAAGTTGACATTTAGACTGTCATGAGGTCGCATGCGTCTATGATTAACGTTTGTGGTTTACTGCCCACCCAGGTTTCCTGTTTGCCAGAAGCGTACATTCTAAGTTCCCCTATTTTGGAGAGCAAGAAGAAAATAAGGAACTGTCTTTTGTAAGGCAAAGGGTAGGCAAAGGGTACTATGATTTCTTTCTGACATTAAGCATTTTAGAATTAGAATATTTAGCCTGTTAGAAATACCTAACCTGATTAACTATTGGGGGGTTCACTTGTGTACCCCGTGCTGCATCACAGATATGATCCAACTCACCCCACACATTTAGTCCCAGCAGTTTTATTATGACTTTAAATGGCTCAGAAATAATATTAGAGGCCAATCAGCTTAAAATTCTGTATTTGGGATGAAGGAGCTTAGGTAGTAACACTAAGGAGAGCTTGAAAGTGTTCCATCTATGCCTTTAGGTAATTACGGTGGTTTCCTTGTCTTACTCTTAAGTTGACAGACAAACTTTTCTGAGTTCTTACATTTTGTAACTTGGCTTACTTTATTTCAATTACTACATACATCTTGAGGGTTGTTTTTTTTCCAGGAGGGATTAATAGTGTTTTTTAATTAGTACTTTAACTCAAGATAATCTTCAGATTGAAAAATATCAATTAAATTAATACACTTATTATGTAAACACTTATAACCTTATCCCACACAAGGCTGAAATTAGTGCTTAATACATTGGTACAAATGCATTTTTCTCAGGATTCTCCCTCATGCTAGCAAAATGTTAAGAACGCACAGTTAATAAATAAGGTTAAATTTTAGTACTATTGAGGAAAATGCCTTATCTTTAAGCTGTAGCTGGAAGTTGGTTTCTTTAAGGCTAACTATAGTTAATATTAACCTGTTTGTTGGTACAAATTACAGGATGCTATTGATGAACATAAATGGGGCAGAACACATCCGAATATTTCTTCTCAGCAAGAATGGAGACCTCACAATTGGAAGGCATTCGGCAGCTCATTTTGTCAGACTAAAGTGTGCTTTAATGTGACATCCAAATGGAATCAGAAACTGCCAAGCGATAAAAGTGTGAATGATGTTACTGGATATAAAAAGGGAATAAAATAAATGCAGGGTGATTTGGAAGTGGCTATTAAAGCAACGTTTTACTCAAGTCAGATTTCTGATGAAGCATCCAAGCAGTTTTCTTTGCAATAAATTGAAGTGTTTTGCCATCT
The DNA here is from genome assembly GCF_009769535.1 of Thamnophis elegans. Taxonomy (NCBI): domain Eukaryota; kingdom Metazoa; phylum Chordata; class Lepidosauria; order Squamata; family Natricidae; genus Thamnophis; species Thamnophis elegans. Next base: position 3,535,401 of record NC_045550.1, read on the forward strand.
CCTTCTTTCAAAATATTATTGAATCTCCTAGACCTAGAGGCTTGCTCACCCATCTAAAATCTAATGACCAACCCTGCTTAGTACCCATGGAGTTTGGAGTTTGTGCTCCTTATTGTACCTAAAGCAGGATTTCCAACCACTAGAAGTGGTGCCAGATTCAAAATATTCTGGGAACTCATACTCTCCATCTTCCACAAGGTTTCTACCCATTTTCTATCCACCCCTGTAAGCGTCCTGAGTCTTTATTTTGTACTATTTTTTTTCCTTTCTCCTGATGGTCAGATTATTCCCCTTTGATTCTTCCTCTGAGTTAAATACTCATCAATAGTATGTTGGAGGTATGACTTCAGTGGCACTGACTCTTCAACAGTTATGTATGTTTCCTCAGTGTGCATCTAAGTGTTTGTGTGTGTGTGTCAGTGGTGGGTTTCAAAAATTGTTCCAACCTACTCTGTGGGTGTGGCCTCCTTTGTGGGAGTGGCTTGCTGCCCATGTGACTGGATGGGAGTGGCTTGCTGCCCATTTGACCGGATATGGAGATGCCGACGACACACCTACAGAAGAGGTTCCAAAAATTTTTGAAACCCACCACTGGTCCTTGGATATGATTATTCTACACTATCATGCTCATATTTATAAAACTCAGTGCCTCTGTGAAAGGTAAGGATGACGACTGCGTTTGTGGTGCAATCAGAAGATTGCGTGTGTTGAAGTTGTTTTAACGCAAACCAAAGATGCCTGTTAAAAAACAAGTTTACATCCTATTCTTATGCAGGCCAGTGCTGTGTGTGAGGTAATTTAAGGTGGTTCTGACAAGTGTCGTCGGCATCTTCATATCTGGTCACATGGGCAGCAAGCCACTCCCACAAAGGAGGCCACACCCACAGAGTAGGTTCAAACAATTTTTGAAACCCACCACTGCAATGGGGGTGATCCCTGCTGACACATCAATGATGCTTCATTTGCAAGATTAAAAGAGCTGAAATTCTACATTCAAGCTATGCAAACAGCCAAGGGTCTCGTATTAAAATGATGTTTCTTTCACTACTGAGATTGCAATCATAAATAACAGAAAACGTTTCCTGCTACTAATAATTTGGAAATAGCCATTAGCAAAGCTGCAGGGATTAAAATGATGAAGTAGCCCTGGACTGTGATGAGTGGAGATGGTTCTGGCTTCTTTTTCAGATAGAAATATGCCTACACAATTCCACATGGACTTTTTCTTAGAGACATCCGCCCATTCGTACCTCTGTTTCATGTAACTGGACTCAAAACTCTTGATATGGATTAGTTATAGAATGTTAAAATATAATTTGTCTTCAAAGGAACTGGTTTGCCCATTGATGATTCCTTGTTTTGTAGAACACACCCTGATTGAGGTCCATTGTCCTCACCCTGTGGTCCTTCAGAAAAGTTCTGAAGGCTCGACTTTTTCAATATGAGGTAACTGGTTTTAATATTGTAGTGTTTTGTTCTTTTAAATTTATACACAGCTTAATTTACTTCAGTGACTACTGAGTAGCTAATAAAAGGATTAAAATACCTAGAAATACTTTAGTTGCTCTGATGATAAATCATGGATACACACATTTCCTTTTCAGAATTATTGGTGTTCTCTGCAATTCATCTGAATGCAAACATGTGTTTTTATTTTGGGTCTATGCTGCTGTTTTAAACTGAAATGTTTATGATGAGTCCATCATAAATTGGCATTTTTATTATGCCACTTCCTGACACATGACATTGAGGTGGCAGGCTGAACCAAAGTAGGCCTCAAGCCTGAACCCAATTAAGGTTTCATGATATTAAGCTTTAACTGTTCATATAGAAATTGCAGGATTTACTTTTAGGATATAGTGCTGGGTTAAAAGGAAATCTGTACATGAAACATGCTGAGGCAAAACATTTTTAGCGTATTTGCTGGCGTGGTTGTTATTCTGTTTGGTAGACACATATTGTTAGTTCCTCAAAATACATGTTATGTCTGTCCGTTGGCTGACTTATGTATTATGACATCCTGTAAACATAATATTGCTGTAACTCAAGGGCAAATCTTGAGGGGTGTTTCCAAAACTAACAGATGGCTTTAGCTGAAAGCAATAAACTATATAAGGAATTTCCTGACTTTCACTCATTGTTCAGGCCATTCTTTCTGAACCTGCGCAATAAACATTTCCTTCTCTGAAGAGCTGGCTTTTGTGTCTTTTCTACAACAACATGAACCATATTATATTTCAGTCAGTTGGGGAGCAGCCATTTTGAGGAGAATGCACTACTACCAGGAGTAATACTGTCGAGGCCTATTGCTCACTGATATTAGGGATCCCTTTCTTCACCTTAGTATGTTGTGTCACTAGTATTCTTCTTTTCTTCTTCAGACTTCTTTCTCTTGCTTTCCATGCCCCTAATTCTGATGCTTTTATAGTGCTTGTCCTGAAATTATGGGTTATTTACAGCACAGGGAATTCAGCTTTTCTCAGTAAACCCAGATCAAATGAAGGTGTGTGTGTGTTTTTTTTTTTTAAAAAAATAGACTTTCAATTTTATTATCTTTTCTCCTTCTTCTCCTCCATCTCTTCCTCCTCCATTTAAGGACAAACCTTCAATCCTACTATAAGCTGATTTTACTGTGGGTTTTGTCTACTTAATAATAGTACTATGATTTAGTTATCCTCTTAGTATAACAAGACCAAGAGGAAATCCCCTGTGATCTCTGTCACTAAGCAGTTGTTATGTCTACTGAGTGCTTTGTCAGTTGGGTTTGTCTGAATCGTTTTAAAAGTGACCAAATATTTCATTTTTACACGCATCACACCGAACAGACTAGCACCTACTTCTCTTCCACGACACCCTTGCCCTCTCCCACAGTTCATTTTCCCCCAAATGCATACATCTTTACTCCTGTCAGCAGTGCCAAAAACAATCAGTTTCAGTCTTTTTAGTTTAGTTCTGATTCCAGTGAAAGATATTGCGTTTAGTTTTAAATTCTGCTATCCTAAAAAGAAAACGCCTGGCTGTTCTGAGGGAAAGAACAAGAGAATTCTGTGAAGCTTCTAAATAAGAGTAAATGTTTACATGTTTACCATTTAATATTTAAATATTGTTCTTCCATAATAAACTGCTCAGATGTCTTCTCACCTTTTTATTATGTACAAGTTGAGGTTGCCATACTGTAAAAATACTTGTTTAAATATATATATATAAAACTTTATGTGAGATAAAGGTGAAAAAAAGTAAACAGAAGAGGAAAAATTAACACAAGATACAGCATATCCAACTCATTAAACAGATCAAAATAAAAGTATTATATTCCTATATTACTTCTCGCCCCCTTAACACTGCCTTAGTTTGGGAGGTCACTGGACAGGGTGCCGACTCCGAGCAGGGCGAGGAGAGACTGGTTGGCCACCAGGTGGCGCTGGAGCCTTGGATCAGAGGGAGTGATCAGGAAAACACTTGTGAGTTGTTTCGGGATGCACGCCATCGAGGGGCTACTCGGCGGCAAGAACAACTGCATAATCATAAAAATGATTACACTCAGTTGATGCTTATTAAGATACTCTCCTGATTATAAAAGAGACTGCTTGTGCCACACCCTTTTGCAGAAGTCAACGTTCATGTTAAGGACTAACCAAAAACAAACTTGGCAGGCTGGATTGCTGCCAGAGTTTGTTTGCATTACTGCCAAGCTTTGTAGGACTAGCTGCCAGAGTGCTGATCTCTTTGTTTATGTGGCTTGCAGCCAATGAGAGTCTTGACTGATTAAAAGAAACCTTCTCATTTACGTTGGTTTCAGCTTTCGTTCCTGGACGGAGGAGGGGAGTCAGAACAATGTTCTATACATAAAATTATTGTGCTTCATTGAAATTTAGATTGACAATAGTTCAGTTGCGAAAGTTTCACTAGGAGTGTATACGACTGCAAAAGACAAAAGAAGAAATATTTTTGTATGAAAACAAAGAAATTGTATTAGTAGGTTCTGAATGCCATTTCTTTTTTCACAACAGCCAATGTAAGGACTCTATATGTACTTAAACCCCATCTACGTTACATTCAAAATACTATTATTGTTGATGATATTTTACTTAACTTGTCCACATATTTCTTCATGGCTTCTGCATTGGGAATAATATCCTTGATTGTTTATATTCTATGATTAATCACGTTCTGTATTTATAAATTGAACCTATTTCCAGAATATGGACACATACAGATGAGCTCCATAAATAGAAGCTTCGAGTCATTAAATGTAAAATTCACTTTCTCATACAGATGAAAACACTTTCTTTTAAGTAATTTTGAAAGGCCTATATTCAGCAAAAATCAACTCACAAAATCCAAGTGCAAATCATTAAAAACATGCCAAAATATTGTAGCTGTATCTAAACTGAAGGGAAAGCACCACAGGCAACTGAAATAATATATTTCACCATCGTTTCACATATGTTTAAACCATGCAGTGCTTAAAATAATTCAGATATTGGACACCAAAAATAATATTGCTACTAATGTGTGGGCTAAACCTAATCCTTTGCACTTTAGTTGCATAAGTTAGGAATACATGCTTCATTTCAGATTTAATTTCAGTGCAGGAATGTCAACCTAAGCAACTATTAAGCTGGTGAAAAGTCCTGTTGTTAAAACTGGAGAGAAAAGGCTGGCTTGAAGTCGAATCATGAGGATTGATGGCATAATCCAAGCACAGAGAATGTTGTGCTAAGTTCCATTAGAATTGCGAGAACCTAATGTTTCACAGGCATTCCGTTAATTTCTGCAAGCATGCTTTCTTTCCTCCAGTGTATATCTATTATCAGTGAGGCTTAATTGAGCATATCTCCTTCATATAATCCTCAATTGGCAAGGAAATTCTTCCTTCTGAAACTGAGACTGAACATGAAGTGCTGCCTTCTCGAACATTCTAGGTTTCTATTACTTTTAAAGTTAAGAACTCTTTTCACAATGAAAGTTGGAAGTATTTGTGGGCTTCCTATCCAAACATACATACATATATTGTTCCAATATAGAACTGAGTTGTAAACTTACACCTTATACTATTGTGTGAGCAGAAAGCAGCTTAATATCTATTGTCAATAGGTACTACTTGTTCTGCATGGATGAAAATTGGCAGTAACCTATTAATCATGCTGAATAACACTGTACCATTGTGATAGCCAAAATTGGGAAACATGCTTAGCCATAGAATATTGAATACTGATATCATTTTATACCGATGATTTGCCATATAATTGTAATTCAGAGGCTTACAGTTATCTGGGAGAGGGGGAGCCTGGGGTGAACATCTGGTTGTGTGAATATGAATGATGATGATTATGGTGATTTTAGTGCTAAGCAGATTTGAACAGATTAGGCAAGTTCAGGGCCTAACTGAAAAATGAATGAGAAATGAAAGGAATAAGCACTAAGGAAAATGCATTTTCATTCATTAATGGATAAGGGCAGAATGGCTTTACATTACAATGATGTCATTTTTGCAAGGGCAGAATAGGCAGTGTTCCAGATCCCTTTGAATTCAATGGTACAAGAATTAATGTGCGATTCTTTTTTTTGAAAGAAACCATTGAGCAATTGGGGTGTTGACACAAAGAGTTACTTTTTAGTTTAATAAGTTTAAGTTTAATAACATTTATATGCCGCCTGATCCCGCAGGACTCCGGGCGGCTTACAATACAACAATAATCAAAAAAGAAAAGAAAATAAGATACAGGGAAGAAAAATAGATATAAAAATACAACACATCATGCAATAGCAATAGCAGTTAGCAATAGCAGTTAGGCTTATATACCGCTTCATAGGGCTTTCAGCCCTCTCTAAGCGGTTTACAGAGTCAGCATATCGCCCCCAACAACAATCCACGTCCTCATTTCACCCACCTCAGAAGGATGGAAGGCTGAGTCAACCTTGAGCCGGTGAGATTTGAACAGCCGAACTGCAGAACTGCAGTCAGCTGAAGTAGCCTGCAGTGCTGCATTTAACCACTGCGCCACCTCGGCTCTATGCACTCTATTCTGAATGGGGCTGGATCGTATTTTGGGGTCAACAGCCCCAGGCCTGCCGGAACAACCAGGTTTTAATGGCTTTCCGGAAGGCCGGGAGAGTGGGAAGGGTCCGGATCTCCGCGGGTAGATCATTCCACAGGGCCAGGGCAGCTACAGAGAAAGACCTCCCCCGAGTAGTCGCCAACCGGCATTGCCTGGTCGACGGTACCCGGAGGAGGCCCAGCCTGTGGGATCTTATGGGTCATTGGGAGGTATGTGGCAGGAGGCAGTCCCGCAGATATCCAGGAGGCAGTCCCACAGATATCCAGGTCCCAAGCCATTTAGGGCTTTAAAGGTAACGACCAGCACCTTGAAGCAATGAGAATTTCATTGGCTCTAGCACTGAAGTGGGTGGGCTGAAACTGATTATCTACTTTCCATGATTTTTTTATGGATGTATAATACGCCTTCAAAGATGCGTTTCCTGAATACTTTTAGTCACCTGAAGTAACTAGTATAGGATTGTTATGATACTGGGATGAGTCAACCTTACATGTAATGTGAAATATTTTAGGAATAGTCTTAGACCAGGGGTGTCAAATTCACGTCATCATGGCAGCGTCACATGACGTATCGGGACTTTTTCCCCTTTGTTGAACTAGGGGTGGGCATGGACAGCACATAACACATCCAGCCCGTGAGGAGTTGGGCATCTCTGTCTTAGAAAAATTCATTAGAAATTAATATACAATTGAAATCAGAGGCTCTCCTTTTGGAGTTGATGAACAGATAGTTGGGGAAAGGCCACGGAACATGTGTTTTTATATCTCTGCAGCAAAGTTATGATAATGCTCAAAAGAAGAGAGACTCATTCACAATGGAGGAATGGTTCATAAAAATGATGAAACTTGCAGAAATGGCAAACTGTTTTTTTTTTTTTATTAGAGAAAAGACAACATCTATGTTTATTGCTAACTGGAAAATCCCTTGTAGACTTTTTTGCATGAAACAAAAAAAAACACCTTATCATTTCTGGCTTTGATGATTAGAAATAATAGATAATAGAAAAAGAGGGTCTTTTCATGTGTAACCATAGACTGAAAGGTAATTTTGTAATTGTACTTATATTTGCTGCAAAGAACATTGGAATCTTCTATTTCCTTTCTTTCTATTTGCATTTTGTCTTTTTCTTTTCTTTTCTTTCTTTCCTCTACTTTGTATTAGTTCTTGTTAGTTTTTATCTTCTAATGATTTTTTTAAATAAAAAATTATATTAAAAACCCCAAGCTGTTATTCAAGCTGTTAAGCCCCATGCACAATGAAAAGGGATTATTTTCTTACACGAGCTTAAATCCAAATAATTTGATCATATTGGGTTGTGATCATCTGTATTTATATCGCAGCCATTTTTACATCATCCTGACATTAAGTAATATTTTCAACTATTCTAAGATCATGTCAAATGTTCTAAAAAGCATTGGAAGCTTCTGGTTTAGTATCATTGTATATAAAACTGCTATAATCATATGTACATGGAAAAGTTGGTAATTTTAAAATGCAATCTGCTTTTCTAAATTTATTCATCCTGAATAGGAATATAGACTTCAAATACATTCCAGACCACACTATTATATTATTTTGCCTGGTAATTGGTAATTCAATGGTACATTTCTATCTGACTCTAAAATATTTATCTAAAAAGACATTGAACACATAATCCAACACTGGGTTTAAAGCAAAGTCATAAATAGATGCATCAATAGAAAACCCTTCCCTCCCTCCTTCCTTCCTTCCTTCCTTCCTTCCTTCATCCCTCCCTCCCTTCCTCCCTTCCTCCCTTCCTTCCTTCCTCCTTCCTCCTTCTTCCTTCCGTCCCTCCCTCCCTCTTTCAACAATTCTGTAATATCACGTGTTTTACAATTTAAGGTTCATACTGTGGTGTGATTTGGCTACAATAAAAGCTTTCAAGGTCTTGCTGTAAATTGGTACATTACATGAAGAAATGTTTTCCTTTTACCCGTGCCAGAGATTGTTAAAAGGGATGATCTCCAACAAGGTGCTGGGTATCTTTTGAACACATAAGCAAATGTGTGTATATGTCCAGTCAACCTGGGAAAGGAATCTTCAAGCTTACTGTCTGTCTGGGAGAGAAGGAAAGAATGTTGGAAAATGATGTTTTTTTCCAGAGAACAAATAATGATATGTCTTACAATGAGCTTTTGTCATTGCAAGTAACTCAAATGCTTGGGTACTGTGAAATTGCTTCTCGGATCTTTTATTTATAGGGAACACATTTTTACTGCATGAATTAGCACTATGGAGGAGAGAGAACAGATAGTAAATTCTGTGGGAACACTCTTATCGTTTCCACAGGCTCACTTTTAATCGCTTTAGAATCTAGCTGTTTAAGAATAGCAATAGCAGTTAGACTTATATACCGCTTCATAGGGCTTTCAGCCCTCTCTAAGCGGTTTACAGAGTCAGCATATTGCCCCCAACAACAATCCGGGTCCTCATTTTACCCACCTCGGAAGGATGGAAGGCTGAGTCAACCTTGAGCCTAGTGGGATTTGAACAGCCGAACTGCAGAACTGCAGTCAGCTGAAGTAGCCTGCAGTGCTGCATTTAACCACTGCGCCACCTCGGCTCTGAATGTTTTACTTATTCCATACTGATTATTTCATTCGTGACTAGTTTATCCCTGCAAATATTTTATTCCTTTACTCCTATCATGTTCCACCTCACATCTGATTATTATTGTAGGCCCGTGATAGTGAACCTATGCCACGAATGCAGAAAGTGGCACATGGAGCCATGTCACTTGGCATGGGTGGCATTGCCTGTTCTTCGTCTGGGTTTCTGGCATGCATGCACACATGATGATCAGCTGGCCTTTGTCCATGTGGCAGTGCTGGAAACTGGAACATCTAGTCTTCCGTTTCCAACTTATCATTGGGCGCGCATGAGCGCCGATAAGACTATCTGGCTGGTGCGCATGCACACACTGAAAACTGGAAGTTCATTTTCCAGCAGGTACATGGCACCTGGGCAGCTCCGGAAACTGGGCAGCTCCAGATGAGCACACACATTTCCTTTTCGACACTGTGTGCCGAAAAGATTCACCATCACTGTTTTTAGGTGGTGCAATCATGGAAATGTTTGTAGTTTATCATATGTATCCTCACTATTTTATATTTATATTATTTATAATAGGAAGATGTCTTATGGGGGGAATTTGATTAACTTCATTGGGTAAACCAGACACTTGCTTTAAACAAGAGTGAAAGAACATCAGAACAATTGTAATATCTTAGTAGATGGGCTACTGCTTGCCAAATAAGAAATAATTCTTGTGAGGTAATTTCCATTCTTAGCTGGAAAAGTCAAGAAACAAGAATTCCTTGGATTTCTGGAATGATCTTTATTGCTAATAGGGTAAGGCAGAAAAAGCTTGAAAGCTTGCCAAAGCTATTCTCCAGTTTAACATCTACCTAGTGTAATTAACGCAAACTTATTCTTCATCTTTTTCTCACATTTTCTCCCTGCCCTGAAGTAGGGAATCTAGTCTAGGATGGTCCTGCTCCCTCCTGAAATGGTCCTGCTTTCTTGTCCATGTTCCCAGAGTTGTTTATATGTTTTTTTCACACTAATATTAAAAAAAAAAAACAGGAAAAAACAAAAGATTTACCATTTCAATACTGAATGAAGGCTAACTGTGATCTCTGGTGTCACCTACTGGTGGAAAGAAGGAATACATTATCCATATTCCTTTTATTCCTGGATTCAAATTTTTATTCTCCTCCTACTAACCCCAGTAGTAGCTCAATCTACTCTGAAGCTAAATTTTAACCAAAAGGTACAATTCAATTTACATGAAAAAAAAATACCATTTAATTTCATCAGAACTCTTCCAAGGGTTAAAGCTGAGATAGGCTCACTTTTGAAAAAAAATAATAAAGTACATAAAATACCATGTAAAGCTTTTGCTAAAGGTGCCTCTAACATTAATTGTATTAGATGTTAAAATAACATAATAGCAAGAAAATTTGTATGGATGGATGGATGGATGGATGGATGGATGGATGGATGGATAGATAGATAGATGATGATAGATAGATAGATAGATAGATAGATAGATAGATAGATAGATAGATAGATAGATGATAGATAGATAGATGATGATAGATAGATAGATAGATAGATAGATAGATAGATAGATAGATAGATAGATAGATGATGATAGATAGATAGATGATAGATAGATGATAGATGATAGATGATAGATGATAGATAGATAATGATGATGATGATGATGATGATGATGATGATCTTCATAGATAGATAGATAGATAGATAGATAGATAGATAGATAGATAGATGATAGATGATAGATGATAGATGATAGATGATAGATGATAGATAGATAATGATGATGATGATGATGATGATGATGATGATCTTCATAGATAGATAGATAGATAGATAGATAGATAGATAGATAGATAGATAGATAGATGATAGATGATAGATGATAGATGATAGATGATAGATGATAGATGATAGATGATAGATGATAGATGATAGATGATAGATAGATAATGATGATGATGATGATGATGATGATCTTCATAGATAGATAGATAGATAGATAGATAGATAGATGATAGATGATAGATGATAGATGATAGATGATAGATGATAGATAGATAATGATGATGATGATGATGATGATGATCTTCATAGATAGATAGATAGATAGATAGATAGATAGATAGATAGATAGATAGATAGATAGATAGATGATAGATGATAGATGATAGATAGATAATGATGATGATGATGATGATGATGATCTTCATAGATAGATAGATAGATAGATAGATAGATAGATAGATAGATAGATGATAGATGATAGATGATAGATGATAGATGATAGATGATAGATGATAGATGATAGATGATAGATGATAGATGATAGATGATAGATAGATAGATAGATAGATAGATAGATAGATAGATAGATAATGATGATGATGATGATGATGATCTTCATAGATAGATAGATAGATAGATAGATAGATAGATAGAGACAGAGAGAGAGAGAGAGAGAGAGAGACAGAGACAGAGACAGAGAGAGAGAGAGAGAGAGAGAGAGAGAGAGAGAGAGAGAGCAAAGAGAGAGAGAGAGAGAGAGAGAGAGAGCAAAGAGAGAAGAGATTTCTACGGCTACCCAAACCTGTCTAACACATCACTCATATTGTAGAAGAAAGTCTGTAAATCTGCAGTAACTGAGAAACGACAGAAGGTGCAGTAGCATCCTTTATGTTAGTCTATATTGATCGGCTCTAATGAGCA
>NC_045550.1:3876754-3967858 GCF_009769535.1 Thamnophis elegans
GTAGAATAATCATATCCAAGGACCAGTGGTTGGGTTTCAAAAAAATTTGGAACCTCTTCTGTAGGTGTGGCCTGCTTCCCGGGTCCACTAGTGGGACCTCTTCTAATCGGTTTGGTTAGATTTGACGAACCGGTTCTACTGAATAGGTGCAAACTGGTAGGAAACTCACCTCTGATGCTGAATATCTCGAGGAGAAGACTGGGAGTTTTCTCTGTTTAGTGACTAACAGAGTGCAGTACAGTGCTGGAATTTGCTGCGATAGCCACATTTTGCATGCTTTATATTTTGTTTCGAGTCCACATCTTGCCCCCAAACTGGAGGTGTTTTGGCCTTGTCTTGGAAACTTGGCTACTAATACAGATTGGACTAGAATAAGACTATTGCTTTTACTGAATTGTATCACTGCTATTAGTTCTCAAATTTTAACTCTACTGGACTCTAGCAGGCTATCTGGTTCCTTCTCATTGTTTCTGAACATTGTTGGGTAAAAATACTTCAAAACTGCAACACAAATCTAAACTGAACACAGGTATCAATCTTAATTTGCTTGCTTTCATATGAAACGTGACTAAAGGCTACAGCAGGGGAAAATATATGTAATACGTGGCCTAATTTAATGTGGCCAACTTAATTTCAAAAATCCTTTGCAAGTGAGTTATAATGATCTCAAGCAAATTCAGTGTGTCTTTTCCCAGTATCTTGTTCTATGAATTGGTTAAGAGAGTTTAAAGAAGTGAGACAACAGATAGCACTATCTCTTTTGGGCACTGACTCCTGCCAACCCATGTTTTAATCTTATTCACCATTTGCTTGCAACATGATTCCCAACAGATGATCTTTGTATTCTACTACATAAAAATGGCATAGAGCACATCAGTTACCCTCAACAAGCATTGTATTCAGGGTATGCAAGTTATTATGGAGCAAAGCCAAATGATTAGGAACTGAACCAGTGGTGGGTTTAAAAAATTGTTGGAACCTACTCTGTGGGTGTGGCCTCCTTGTGGGAGTGGCTTGCCACCCATGTGACCGGATGGGAGTGGCTTGCCGCCCATGTGACCGGATATGAAATTATGAATTAGTACTTAGGTCGGTCCAAGTAGCTATTCAGAAGTTAGTGGTTAGAAGCAATCGTAAAGCAAGATATGGAATTAAAACCAGAAATGTTTTGTTGGCTATTTGAAAGGGAGTATAATATATATTTAATTTTACACATGTTAGCAGCTGTTGGAATTGTGTTTGCACAAGAGTGGAAAACAGAGATATGTAAATGAATAAATATTACCATGTGCAGGAATAAATAAATTGACAATTAAAATCAAATTGAATACTTTTTCACGTGGGATTGGTTTTAGCAATTGCCAACTAACGGAAACAGAAATTAGAAATCCAAAGTATGAAAGAAAACACCAATTATGTAAGGAAAGGTCCCTAAAATGCATAAGGAAATATTACTAGATCATTATTAATACGTAGATAACTGCAGGACATTACACATCACCAGTGGTGGGTTTCAAAAAAATTTGGAACCTCTTCTGTAGTTGTGGCCTGCTTTCTGGGTCCACTGGTGGAACCTCTTCTAACCGGTTCGGTAGATTTGACGAACCAGTTCTACCAAATACGTGCGAACTGGTAGGAACCCACCTCCGAACTGACCTCAGTTCTCCATTTCCTTTCATGAAAACCTGAGTGCAAATTTCATAGTAGAATCTATCCACAAAATATTATCAGCTGATCCTAAGAGAAAAACAAATTCTGCATGTACAGCACCCAATGTGATCATTTTCTGATCCTGGAATAATTAGCTATCACAGAAACAGTCATGCAAGAAAAAAGAACATTCTTTAATTATGGCCTTAACCTAATTGGATTTGAGGGTCATTTCCCTCAGATCTAAGTTCCATCAAACATGTCCTTTAGGGGACTGATTTCCACTAAACTCAACTGTAAAATGGTATCAACTGAAAGCTGACCCATATCTCTGCTTCTCTTCAGAAATCATCAGGTTTCTCTGCATGCCATTTTATATCGAAGTCTGTATCAATAGCACCAAGTATATTTAACTCACTGAAACCCCCCAAGTGCTCAAGGTGATTTCTATATGAAAATGGATAATCTCCTAAAGTTTGTCCAATGCTGATAACAGCTTCCTGCTGCTACATAGCAATTCAGACATGCTGAGCCACTTACTTTCAAAGTCCAAGACATGAGTTCCCTGATAATATAAATGCCCTGTTTCTATTATAAAGTCCGATTGTAGATTTAATCACGTTGCATGATGGATGTTGGCTCAGCAGAACAGTGACAATGCTCACTGAAGCTCACTGTGAAAATTTCTGCACCTCAAGCAGAATTGATAGTGCCCGTTTAAGCCAGTGGGTACAAAATGTCTAATTATTTTAGACTTAAACATTGGTAGTGGTGGAAAGTAATCTATAAACATGATATAAAATTGCTGCAGCTGGATGGATGTGCTTGTTTTATTAATGGAATCTGATTAGTCTCATTAACTTACCCCAGAACTTGTTTACTCAATCCTTGTCTTGAGATCACTGTATTTGCTTACATCATTGAAAGAAATTGAGGTTTCTGAATTAAAACTCATTGTTGTATTGGATCTCTCTGTCCTTTGATGCAATAAATAATATGCAGCATAGAGGTTGATTATGGACAGAGGAAAGGATTCCCAGGAAGTTACCACTGCATTACTTTCTCCTACAGAGGTAACACACTTTCTACTTTGAATGTTTAAAATGCACATGAGAGAAGAGCTTACTTTTTCAGCATGACAAAAACATTTTTTCCTCTGTTCCGGGTGCCATATTTGAAGAACAAAGAAAGTAAGTTGAATTGTCAGTTAATCCAGTGTTTCTCAACCTTGGCAACTTGAAGATGTCTGGACTTCAAGTCCCAGAATTCCCCAGCCAGCAAATGCTGGCTGGGGAATTCTGGGAGTTGAAGTCCAGACATCTTCAAGTTGCCAAGGTTGAGAAACACTGAGTTAATCTAAAAAAGAACTTCAATTGTCATAATATTCAGTCTATATTGCTTTTTTTTTTTTTCAGTTCATGTCATCTGTAATTTACAAAGAACCTACTCTGACTTCTAATTGTATAAAGTTATACAATTGCACTGCAGTGGGCCTGAAGATGGAATTTGATTTGTCACTATAAAATAACCTAATTCCAGATTAAAAATCACAGCAATAAAAGAAATAAGCTTTGGCTGTATTATGATCAATTGAATCCTTCTTTTTCTTAGCAGGAATTTTGACTGTACTCATGACATGTTCTCAAAAATAATTTGCACACGCCTGAAAGTAGTTACTGTTGTACTTTTCTTATGCAAGTTAAATATAACAAACAGCAAATTACCAGAAAGTGACTGGAAAAATCCTTTTGAAACAACCACATCTTTTAATTTCTTTCTTCGTATAATGTAAACAGGAATAAGGCTTCCATAAAGATTAGTCTCATTATTTTCCTAAAGTGGATTCAGCACTAGTTTCGTCACAAGATGAGCTCCGTAGTGATCAATCAGGATGGTGATTAGACTTAATAATTGTGTAAAATTTGAACAGCTCTGCGGTGTCAATGGATGGTGAAATTTGGTTTCGAGACACTCTTCTATAAATAGACCTCTTTTTCTTTCTAGCCTTTTCAGGAAAAAAATCCATATGTGTTATTTTTAAAAAGTTTTTTATTAAACACAAATTAAAACATTGGGCACAGTATAACTGTCCTGGCAAGAACAATGCCATACATACTAAGATATAAAGTTATATATTATAACAGTGGTGGGTTTCAAAAATTGTTCGAACCTACTCTGTGGGTGTGGCCTCCTTTGTGGGAGTGGCTTGCCGCCCATGTGACCGGATGGGAGTGGCTTGCTGCCCATGTGACCGGATATGAAGATGCCGACGACACTTGTCAGAACCACCTTAAATCCACACAGCACTGGCATGCATAAGAATAGGATGTAAACTTGTTTCTTAAAAGGCATTTTTGGTTTGCATTAAAACAACTTCAACACACACAATGTTCTGATTGCACCACAAACGAGTAGTAGTATCTATCTCACAGAGGCACTGAGTTTTATAAATAGGAGCATGATAGTGTAGAATAATCATATCCAAGGACCAGTGGTGGGTTTCAATTTCAGAACTCTTCTGTAGGTGTGGCTGCTTTCCGGGTCCACTGGTGGAACCTCTTCTAACCGGTTCGGTAGATTTGACGAACCGGTTCTACCGAATAGGTGCGAAGTGGTAGGAACCCACCTCTGCCTTAACCCTACGACAATCACATGATTTTCTACTTAGTGATATTGCATCTAGCAACTGAGTTGTTATTCCCAGTTATAGTCATAGGTTAAGATTACCTGTAGTCAAGCTAACTCTAGAAGGAAGCTGTGCTACTTCACACAGCCTTACAAACAATTTAAAAACAGATAAGTTGTTCTTCAGACTCCTTATAATGGAGTTCTTCATATCCGGTCACATGGGCGGCAAGCCACTCCCATCCAGTCACATGGGCGGCAAGCCACTCCCACAAAGGAGGCCACACCCACAGAGTAGGTTCGAACAATTTTTGAAACCCACACTGGGTTAAGGCATCACTTTCCATTCAGTTATGAAGCAGATCATCAGGGATAGTAATAGCAATAGCACTTAGACTTATATACACCGCTTCATAGTGCTTTACAGCCGCTCTCTAAACAGTTTACAGAGTCAGCCTAATGTCCCCAACAATCTGGATCCTCATTTTACCGACCTCAGAAGGTTGGAAGGGGAGTCAATCTTGAGCCTGGTGAGTTTGCTCTGCCAAACTGCTGGCAGCTGGTGATCAGCAGAAATGGCCTGCATTACTGCACTCTAACCACTGCGATTTTAAGCAAAGCATAATTGGATAGAGATTTGCCATTTTATATCCACCTTCTTTATTATCCTGCTTATCGGAAACTAATGTGGAAGCATTCCAATGATGGTCATATGACCCCAGGGTACTTTAATTGTCATAAATTCAAAGGCTGGTTGCAAAGCTGGGGTGGTTTTTTTAACACTGGTGTAATGGTTGTTAAAAGAAGCAATCAGTAAGTGAGGACTACTTGTATCGCTGCTGGAGCAATCTCTCCCAAGGCAACACCCACATAGTTGTTCCACTGTTAGGTCTCCTGCACCACATAGCCATCACATTTTCTGGAAAGAGGACTCTAGATCCAGCAAATGACAAATTCAGTTAGATTCGGGGAATTAACAGTTAAAATATTCCTGCCCATTCTTTATTCAGTTCTGCCCTTGGTTATCCTCTGCAGTAGCTCCTGTATAAAATGTGGGTTTTGGCACATCTACCCATTATATAAATTATTCTAGTAGGTCAAGTTTGTAATAGTTTTTCCTTTTGGTAATCTAATGTTTGTTAATAATTGACATATGCAATGATCATTCTCTGACTAATACATTTGAAACTTCTTGGGGGAAAAATAACATGAAATAAATGCTGCTGATATGAAATAAATGCATTTGCTGATATTTAGTAATGATTTTACGCATTCTTCATCCTGCGAGATTTTTCTGACCTTATTATGAATTCAAATGAATTCTAGTTACCTTACAAACTGCTCTTTCAGACAGAGGTCACACCGGCTTATAAAACGATTCCAGGGAGACAAACAGTTTTAGTATTTGTCTAAGTTTATACCAATTATCGTATGGATAGCTAAGTAGGAAGAGAGAGAGGGGGAAAAAAAGACAGAGGGATGGAGTTAGGCAAGTCAAGCAGGTGGCGTGTAATTATAATTTCCCCCAGGAACACAGAAAACACAGCTCAGGCGTCACTTTACTTTTAGAAAAAGAAGGCATGCATTTCCTAAAGTGGAGCGATATCATTTACTCTGAAATGATTAACCTAGCCAGGAAATATTTTCCCACATCCTTTTTCCAGGAGGTTGAAATTTTCAAATATTCTTGAACCTCCCACAGATTTTTGAAAATCCGTATCAGCTATACAGGGCCGGATTTAGATGAAAGAGGCCCTAGGCTATTCCACTTATGAGGCCCTTTCACTCCCTTTTTAAGTTTGTAAATTACATGAGAGACAATAAAATACATCATTACTGTGATATATATCAATATATATCAATATATAGCTGGCCTCCCGACGGAGGGCGGCTCTGCTCTGCAGCAAAGGCAGCGAGGCCAGCCGCCTCCCCTGCTGCGCTCAGCTGCCCGGCTCGGCCCCCTCGCCCTCACCTGCCTGGCCGCTGGTGGGCTCCGCGTCGACGGGGCGGCTACTGGGAGCGGCCGCGCCTCTCGCCCGACAGCTGGTGCCGGGAACGTGGGCGGGCTCCCCAACTGCCGCGGCGCTGGAACGATCTTAACCAATACATTTTTATGTTTGTTTTTAGTCATATGCGTAGAATTTCTCCTTATTTTCGGTTCAGTGTTTTAGTATTCACTGTTTTTAGAATAGTGTAATTTTAATTTTGCTAACAATTTGAATGTAGGCCCCTCTTGATCTTGAGGCCCTAGGCTGAAGCCTAGTTAGCCTATAGGAAAATCCACCCCTGCAGCTATAACTAGAGCTGTATCGCTGTATCTCCTATTCACATGCATATACACGCTTACAAACATACCCTCTTTTTTATAGAACCAGGAAATAACAGGCTTCCTTAGCCATGGTGTGCAATCTAAAGTGCATTGTTCACACTCTCCGAAGAGCAGAAAATACAAGCTGTGCATCAGAATCTGCTGACTAGAACTATTTATAATCGGGAATTTGCTTCAAAAGGACATTACTCAGATCCACGCATTGTAGTGGATGTTCTGTCTTCCTGAAGAGGCAAGACAAAGGGTCAACATAATTTAAAAAGTGAAAGGACACGGATGGAATCTGTAATAAGTACAATAGCTTAGCTTTCTTTAGTTAGATTATGAACCAAAGATGCACCAAAAACTAAAATGGAAACTTTGCAATACAAATGGGATTGTTGGCTGTTTAAAGAAGAAAACACGGAAATTCAATTTTTCCTGTCTTATTTGTGTGCATGTGATTGATCGGAGCGGAGCGTTTGCTAGATGAATGCCCTTCCTGATGCCTTGTGTGCATGTGAGTGAGCAGCGTGGTAGCCTACAGGTGGGCTCTGGCCTCACATTCAGGAGGCCGTGAGTTCGATCCTAGGTGGCAGCAGATATTTCTCTCTCTGGGCACAATGAGTAATTGTCAGCTGCAAACGCCACATACATATAGCAATAGCAATAATAGCAGTTAGACTTATATACCGCTTCATAGGGCTTTCAGCCCTCTCTAAGTGGTTTACAGAGTCAGCATATTGCCCCCACAGTCTGGGTCCTCATTTCACCCACCTCGGAAGGATGGAAGGCTGAGTCAACCTTTGAGCCGGTGAGATTAGAACTGCTGAACTGCAGATAGCAGTCAGCTGAAGTGGCCTGCAGTACTGCATCCTAACCACTGCGCCACCTCGGCTCTTCAGGGAGGGCATCTGGACAGTAAATTCTCAGCTCCAAATAGATGCCCTGACTCCACTCCAATGGTTAAAAGAAAAAAGTCTGTGTGTCTGTGTGTGTCTGTGTGTAAAGATTCTGGTCGTTGAAAAGACAGGACATTATTCTTTCTTAATGGCCAACTCTTTTTATTCAGGCAACTACACATTGTCATGGTTTTTTTCCCCATAAACTTTGGAAATTATAATTTTTATACTTTTGAAATTCATCTCTACATAATTGTTTGTTTGTTTGTTTGTTTGTTTGTTTGTTGGATTTATATGCTGCCCTTCTCCCAAAAGACTCAGGGCGGCGTACAACATTAAAAAAACACATATTACAAAAGTTAAAAGGAAATTAGATAAGAGTATCCAAAAACAAACCCAATTAATATTAACAATAACATTTTAAAAAATAGATTAAAATTAACAATTAAATCAATCATTTATTTTGTTTTGTTCAGGCCAGTCCGGCTTGCTGGAAAAGCCAACTTTTTAGGGCGCGTCGGAAGGACCGGAGGTCGGGGATTATACGAAGCTCCGGGGGCAGCTCATTCCAGAGGGAAGGGGCTCCCACGAGAAGGCTCTCCCCCTGGGGGTGGCTAGCCGACACTGTCTGGCCGACGGTACCCCGAGGAGGCCAACTCTGTGGGATCGCACTGGACGCTGGGAGGCTACCGGTGGCAGAAGGTGGTCTCACAGGCATCCTGGGCCTAAGCCATGGAGTGCTTTAAAGGTCATAAGTAGTACCTTGAATCGCACCCAGAAAACAACCGGCAACCAGTGCAGGCCACCTAAAAGGGGTGTAACATGGGAGCACCTGGGTGCCCCCATTATAACCCTGCAGACGCATTCTGGACCAGCTGAAGCTCATTGGATGTTTTTTCCTGAGGTGAAATTTTTACAGAAGGCTAATTCTATCCCTTGGTTTTTCATCTTGAAAAGGTAATCATGAAGATTATGAAAATCATGAAAGTTTTTTCTAAACAACTTTATTACGTTTTAAAACAAAAAACAAAATCTAAGAAGAATTAATCAAGAGAGTAGAAGAATGAAAATATGTTTTGTTCACCTGTCTTAAATGACCTTGTATCTTCATATTTTTGTTAACATCTTCGTTTATTAATCTTAAAACAAGCTAGTACACCAAATTATTTTAATTTTTTTTCATTAACAATTCTATCCCTTTCCATAGCTCTTCCAATACCAAAATCAAATCATTCACAAAAACTCTCAAATTATACGTCTCTTTTTCAATTTTTATACTCATTATGTTTCTAAAATATTTCAGTCTGTTTGCTGATATTGTTGGAAATAATGTGTAATCACTATTGTAATAGGTGATCATTATTCAATAATAGAGTAGAGGAGTGACAATTTTTAGTTAAATTTAAATCTGTGGGTTTTAGTACTAGTGCAATATTCTTTTTTGTGATGGCAGAATCCCCTTTCCTAGTAGAATATAATTCATTGTGAAATTTCATCTTCAAAGCATCTATAATAAAGTCTTGGTACTCCATCCAGACCAAGAATTCTCCTGGCTAAAACTTTTTTTTTATAACTTCCAAAACTTCCATTATTGTTATAGACTGTTTTTATATGTAAATCACTGTTAATTTTGCATTTTTAGACTTCTATTTTTTTCCCCACAGAAATATTCTGCCCTTTATACAAATTTGAATAGTACTGGTAAAAAAAGTTTTGTACACTGTCTGTTAAAACCGTATCTCCTTCTTGAAGCTTCACAATCATTTTCTTTTTTCTCTTTTCTTAATTTATAGACTAACCATTTTCCTGGTCAAAATTCTTCTGTTTAGAGCAGGGATTTCTAAATTTGGAGTGTCCACTTGGCAACTTTAAGACTTGTGGATTTCAACTCCCATAATTCCCGAGCCAGCAGAGTTGAAGTTTACAAATCTTAAAGTTGCCAAGTTTGGACACCCCTGGTTTAAGAGTATAATTTATTTTAGTTTCTTACTGTCAACATGGATAGCTAGTCCAAATACAGAATTTTACAAATGAAAATAGAATTTTAATTTGATATGAAATACATTTGCCTTGTCGCATATAAAATAGCCTGGGTGTTCTATTGTGCCTTCTTTTTTAATTCACTATTATATTGTATTAAATACCCATAATAAAGTCTCTGTGGGTATTCCAAACTGTTCTTAGATCTTTAATTAAATTGTTCTCATATAATTCTGTTTTTTATGGTTCTTTCTTTCTTTAATAATGTTTCACTTAATCTCCATCTAAAAGTTGTAGGTTTTCTTTTAAGTATCAAGCTCATTGGGTTATAGTCAGAAAAGGTATTTAGTAAAATCCCCATTTTAGAGGTTGTTTCCATACTTGTAAGACTTAATCATTGCTGTTATTACTGTGAAATTACTATAATTTAAGCAAAGCCTTTCCAAACCTTTTCAAAAGACAGAATTAAGAATGTGTTTTCCAAATCCAGAAGAGAATGTTGTACTCTTTTTTCCTTATATTTCTTTGGCCCCTTTCTCACTATGGGGTACTCTAGGTGTCATACAACAATTAAAAAGGGGGAGAAGTATAACAAAATAGAAGTAAAATAATAGAACAAGAAAAAAATACACAAAAAAAAAACAATGAGACTACATAAATGCTAACAAAAACCATATACTTAACATATATCCTATCTTTAAAATAACTGGAGTCTGTCATTAATTTTAAGCTGTCAAAATATTTAGGGATAAGAAGATATATTTGGAGAACAATGAATTGATCAATAATGGAATATCCACTGAAAAAGTATAGTTTTTATGATAAAAAAGATATTTGAAACTGAAAACATACATTTTAATTTAAAACATGTATGATTAATATTATTTTTATAGTCATGTGTACAAAAATGATGTTATTTATATAATTTTAATGACCTGTATCTATCTACATGGATTTTATATTCTTGAGCCAGATTGAGGAAAAGGTGTCAGCCTTCTTTCCACTTAATTGTATAAGGTGACCAGATTTTCAGATTGGAAAAGGGACGCCCTTGACCCGGGGGGGGGGGGGGGGGGGGCCTTGATTAAAAAAAAATTTTTTGTCAAAAGGTCACCCCAGGACACTGAAACCAGCATAAATATGAATCTGTTGCCAAACAAATTTTGATCACGTGACCATGAGGATGCTGCAACGGTCGCTAAGTGTGAAAAATGGTCGCAACGGTCGCTAAGTGTGAAAAATGGTCATGACCTGCAGGCAGGCTGGCATAATTCTCTTAGGAATGAATGACAAACATAAAACACACAAATACTTTCAAAATCATTTAATTAGAACTTTACTGCAACAATGGCTCAAAATTAAAAAAATCCACTATGTGAAAACCCCAAATTGGCTATCACCAACAGAAGAACGACACACCCAAATTTTACAGATTGGAACAAAATTCTAAGATACAGAGATCTAATTGACAGACAGGGAAATTTAAAAACAATTGAAGAATTGGCAGATCAGAATATGAAAGGGACTGGCTAACCTACCTCCAATTAAAACTAAATACAATAAAGACACTAAAATATATGGTATTGAAACAGAACCACACAATTGAATAAAATTATTCAAGTCTGGACAGAAAGATGATAGGGAAAATATACAAATTCCTCTTGGTATCAAATGGAAGAGGAAATTGGAAACTGTAAAAGATCAATGATAAATGGCACAGAACTTTGGCTATAACATTGAACTAGACAAATGGGAAAAATTTGGGGAATACTTAAGAATGACACTATCAATCCCATACAAGGGAAAACCTTGTTCTTTCAATCCTTCACTATTTTTTTCCTTCATTCCCCTTGTCTGTTTCAATATTAAGTACATTTCTTCCTTTCTTCCTATAATTTTTTCCATTTTCTTCTTATATTCTTTTCCATTTCAACATTGTCTTCCTTTTTTCCTTCCTTCCTTCCTATACGTCTTCCATTTTCTTCCTTATATTATTTCTTTCAACAGTCTTTGTTCTTCCTTCCTTCCCTCCTTCCTTCCTTCCTATACTTCTTTTTCATTCATTATGAAGGCCTATGAAGCGGTATATAAGTCTACTGCTATGTATTATATTTTCTTTTCCATTTCAATATTAAGTGTAATTCTTGTTCCTCCTTCCTTCTTTCAATTCTTCCAATACTTTTCCTTCATTCTCTTTCCTTCAATATTAAGTGCAATTCCTTCCTTCCTTCCTCCTTCCTTCCTTCCTTCCGAAGTTATTTCCATTTCTTCCTTATATAATATTTCTGTTTCAACATAAAGTGCCTTCCTTCCTTCCCTCCCTCCCATCCCTTCTTTATGTTTTCTTTATGTTTTCTTCATGCTTTCTTTTCTTTTTCCTCTGCTCTTTTTAAATCCCCCCCCCTTCTTCCTCCTCTACATTTAGGTTGGATTAGTTTGTACAACAGTCATCAAACTTCTGAAGTAAATAAATAAATAATCATATTTAAGAGAAGAAGAAAAAGGAAGACGTTTTAGTTAAGTCAAACGTTTTAAAAAAGTTTCATCTTTTAAGATTCGTCCAACACATCCAATTGTAACCTTAACAGTAAAGAATATCACCCCAGCTAAAGGTTCAACCAGTCTGAGAACCATTGAAAAGACAACAGTGCAGCAAATCCAAAAGACACAACTTCCTCACGACCTCACGCCATTGCTTTGGTACCAATCTTTAAGGAAGGGGCGCCAGAAAGGAGGAGGAGGAGGAGGAGGAGGAGGAGGAGGAGGAGGAGGAGGAGGGAACCAAAGAGACGCTCTCGGAGGCGGCGATCCCATGCACGAAGAGGCAGGAGGAGAGGTGGGTGCGCTGGCAGCTGCCCCGCAGACAACTTCCACACGCTTCAGGAGCTTCTGCCGAGCAACAGGAGCCCCGAAGCGCGTGGAAGTTGTCTGCGGGCAGCTGCCGCTGGTCCACGCTCTCGGAGGCAGCGATCCCATAGACGAAGAGGCAGGAGGAGAGGTGGGTGCGCTGGCAGCTGCCCCGCAGACAAACTTCCACACGCTTCAGAGCTTCTGCCGAGCAACAGGAGCCCCGGAAGCGCGTGGAAGTTGTCTGCGGGCAGCTGCCGCTGCGTCCACGCTCTCAGAGGCCCAGAAGCGAGGGGACGTTCTCTGCTGGCGGCGCCGCCCCCCGATATCTCTCCTTCCGCGGCGAATCCCATGGATTCACGAACGGACTCCACGGAAGGAAGAGAGATCTGGTCTGGGCAGCACGCACAGAGCGGAAAGGCAGCACCAAAGCCTGGCCGCGAGCGAGGGAGCGTGCGGCGAGCAGCGCCGGGCTGCTTCCTCCTCCGCCGCCGCCGGCGGCTGCTCCCTCCGGGGCAGGAGAGCTGGGAGCAGCCGCCCGAACTTCCACGTGGTTCCAAAGGTTTTGCCGCCGTTCCAGCGCAGCACAGGGGCTGGCTGCGAACTCCGCAAGGGGGCTGTCTCCTTCCCCCAGCCCAGCGCCTCCCGATTCCCACGGTACCAAATTTAATACAAAACATGATTTACTCACCACCAGTGAGTAAGCGCAGCTGCCAAAACAAAGACGAAATAAAATGGAGACTCGCGCATGCGTCCTCAGCTAAGGAGTCCAGCCAATCAGTGAGCTGGTTGGCCAGCTCACTGATTGGCTGAAGTCCAGCCAATCAAATCAGTGAGCGGCAGGCTGGGCTGGCTTAAATTTGTAGGTGGTAGCATAGAACAGAACGATGAGCCAGCCCAGCAGCTGATGGGCGGGAGCTGCAAGCGCCAAAAAAGCGTGCCTTTTTAAAAGCGGGCGGGACGCGGGAAAATGCATCAAAAGCGGGGGTGTCCCGCCAAAAGCGGGACGTCTGGTCACCTTATAATTGTAGCTTTTCGTTCACTGTTTGCTGTTGATGAAGAAATGTCCTTCTGTTTGGCTCCAAGTGGGGAAAAAGACATTGGAGACACGGAGGCTGCTTGGAAAGATGGTTTATTGGTGGACAGGACCACATGGCTTGAACCCTGAACAGAAAAGGTGATCACATGCTTCAATGTTGGTGGAGAAGAAGAGAGGGCTGAAGGGGGGCTTACTAGGCTTTTATAACCTGTTTAGTCCCACCTCTCTGTTTCCTGTTCCTGTGTAAGAAATGTATTCTGATTGGTGGTCAGACTCCCATGGGGCCATGCAGGGCTACTCTCTAGCCTGTGTTTTGAATCCAGGTATGGATGAGTCTCATATGCCATGTGTCAGTTGAGTAAAGGACAAATATTATCATGCTTTCCTGTAGCTGCTGGTGAAGTCTTTATTATGTAAAGTGGACTAGCTTGGCCTTAATGGCCCATTAACAGTGGGCCATTAACTATTCTGTCTTTCAAACATGTTCTTTCTTTTCGCATCCAGAGAAATATTCCGCCTTTTCAATATTTCCTGGGATATTTCATTTTCTGGGAGAGGGCTGGGTGATAACTTCCTACACTGTAAGAGCTTGGCATCTTTGAGTTGTATGCCTGAAGTTAAGAATGGTTAGAGAAATGAACAGATGGTATAAAACAGTTCTTTTTTCTTTTCTTTTCTGCCAAAGCTATATCGGCTGTTCTTTTTTTTTTTTAACCAGAAAGTCTCATACTTATGTCTATCAGAAGTATCAGGAAGACAGAAAGCATGTGAAATGACTGATAAAACGAATCTCTCCTTCTGTCTTCTCTGTAAGTTTGCCTTAATCTAGAAATTATGTCATGCTTCTTCTCAGCCAGAGTGATATCGGGTTGAAGAAAATTGGAGAGTTTTTTTTGACAGTTGATGGTCATCTTTGGGAAGTATAGCTTTAATTTTTTTTAAAAAGGACATTTCATTTATCATTCTTTTGTATTTTGTTTTGAGTTACTGTGGATATTTTATTGTGGATAGTGACTGTTGAGCTAATGAGTTAGTTAAAACTAACTTTTTATCCTTTGGATCTCTTTTTGCATGAGCTACTTTTGATTTTTGATTGTAAGCTTTATAACCCATCAGATTGATGGTATATACATTGATAAATTAAACTTCACAAAATAAAATAATTAGTAGACATGGACATATTATAATATTTAATACAGCTATGTGGTTCTGTGCAATAGATCTATAAACTGGACTAAAACCTTACTTAAATCTGTCATGAATCTAGTGATTAGTTACTCTTTCTAGATGATTAAAATGATGTACTTGAAACACGATACCGCTACACGATAGTGCCTAGACTGAAAATCAGTTAAAATTAACCTTATTTATCTACTATTTTCTAGAGTCGCAAATGAAGCAATCTGAGTCTGCCTCATTTTTCCTAACCCTTTAGCCTATGAGGCTCATTTTTCATTTTTTTTTTCAGGTGTCACGCTTAATGACCTCTCTCAAAGATTTTGCTGTAAGATCAATATAAGAATTTTTTTTAATGATTTCGAATATGCAAAATGTGCTTCATAAATAATGCTATCCAGTTTTCCCAAGCAATCATTTTTCAATATGGACATTAGCGATTTTTACGATTTATGAGTAAGCTCTTTAAACCAGTGTTTCTCAATCTTGGCAACTTGAAGATGTCCAGGACTTCAACTCCCAGAATTCCCCAGCCAGCATTCTGGCTGGGGAATTCTGGGAGTTGAAGTCCGGACATCTTCAAGTTGCCAAGGTTGAGAAACACTGCTCTAGACCAATGTCTCTCTTGTTATTGAAGCTCTGAACACCAAAGAGCTCTTGATTATATTATTTCAGCAACAGTGAGGCAGCCTTCAAATATTTTCTCGTTTGCCTTTAACTGCAACACAAACATGTCCCAAGCAATGTAATCTTCCTATTCACCGTCTCTTCAGGATGATTTAGGTCCATTGGGACCCCCAGCAATAAAAGGGTTGACTGCGATCTCAGAGTTTTGAGATCGCACGTCATCGTCACGGCTTGCCATACCCCCAAGCCACGCCAAGCCCACCAAGTAGTAAACCAGTACTAAACCAGTAGTAAAAAAAATGAATCCCACCACTGATCCAAACTGGATTTGCTTAACAACCAGAGATGGTATTCAGCAGGTTCTGACCAATTCTGGAGAAACGGGTAGCAGAAATTTTGAGTATTTCGGAGAACTGGTAAATACCACCTCTGGCTGGCCCTGCCCCCATCTATTCTCTGCCTTCTGAGTCCCAGCTGATCAGGAGGAAATAGGTATTTGCAGTAACCTTCCCCTAGAGTGGGGTGGGAATGGAGATCTTTACAGTATCCTTCTCCTGCCATGCCACAAGCCACACTCACAGGACTAGGACAGTAAAAAAAATCAATCCCACCACTGTTAACAACCACATAATTCACTTAACAACCATGGCATAAAAAGTAATAAATCAGGTACACCTCAATTAATAACCCCTTTGCTTAGCAACAGAAATTCTGATCCCAATTGTAGCTTTATGGCAAGCACTGCCTCTAAAAAGCCATATAGTTAAATCATCATTGAAAACAGTGATCAAAGAAAACCAACTTGCACTTATGTCAAGACTAATTTTATACTCCGATATAGCATAGAGGTTTGTGTGTGTGTGGGGGGTGTCTGTGTGTAGAAACAGAAATGGCCTACCAAGAAACCAATTCATGCTGACTAGATTCCAAGATGTCTAGTAAAATCTGCAACTGACAATGTTATATCTATTCTGTACATAAACAATGCCGGCTGCCAATATAGTTGATTGGGCTATTAACATATGTCACAAATACTACAGCTAGCTGAACAGTAGCAATGCTCTTCTCCTTCAGTGAAAACCTCACCAGAAAGCAGGAGTCTAACAAGATAACCAGATGCAAAAAAACCCCGAAGCTTTGACATGTTTAACAGGGCAAATTTTGGAAGTTCTGGGTTGTCTTTCCATCTTAGTGGTGATGGCACTAAGGTTACATTTGTAGCAGGGGTGGGTTCCTACCAGTTCGTCAAATCTACCGAACCGGTTAGAAGAGGTTCCACCAGTGGACCCGGAAAGCAGGCCACACCTACAGAAGAGGTTCCAAAAATTTTTGAAACCCACCACTGTCCTTGGATATGATTATTCTACACTATCATGCTCATACCTTTATAAAACTCAGTGCCTCTGTGAAAAGGTAAGGATGACTACTGCGTTTGTGGTGCAATCAGACATTGCGTGTGTTGAAGTTGTTTTAACGCAACCAAAGATGCCTTTTAAAAACAAGTTTACATCCTATTCTTAGGCATGCCAGGGCTGCGTGTGGGGTAATTTAAGTGGTTCTGACAAGTGTCGTCGCATCTTCATATCCGGTCACATGGGCGGCAAGCCACTCCCATCCGGTCACAATGGTTGGCAGCCACTCCCACAAAGGAGGCCACACCCACAGAGGAGGTTCGAACAATTTTTTGAAACCACCAATGCTTGAGACGTGAGGACGTAACAGTTTACTTGTAAATAGATTCATGGATTAGAATGGACTTGGCCATTCAAAGCATGCTATAATTTTCAAGGGATCATGAAATCTTTTGATATTTTTTGGGAAAAAATATTTTCTTTCTTTCTTTATTATCAAATTTATTTGCTGCTCATCTTGCAGTTCAGATATTTTCTGAGGCAACTTAGTTTTGCTCTGTTTGTTTTTATTGGACTCATGGGCTTCTCTGATCATGAACACGCTGTAGTGTTGTACAGCTGGAGTTCAAATAAATCAGATTTTTACAAAACTCACCAAAATGATCGTATTATGTAAATGTAGTACAAGAAAATTGATTAGTCACTTAAGCCCACCCTCAGAAATAGATATTCCACTGCCAGAGCAAGTAAGATTATCTTTTCATTCCCTTCTCACCGCTATCCCCCAAAACTTGCTGGAATAGGTCATCCTTTAATGATTTCTTTGAAAATCAAAATCTGGTATTAAAATACCTGAAAAAATCTCTGCCAATCCTTTTTAAATTTATCGTTCTGGTTGGTAGTGAATCAGATCTGAAAAGTACATTGAAAGCAAATCATCACAAGAGGGCAGCATAAGCCTTTTATCTAATACTGTGGAGCAGTATCCAGTTTTTTTTCCCCTATTTTTCTATTTCACAATCTCTTGTCTTCTCCCTAATGTAAATAAATGGATTTTGTTATAGGCTCTGCATATTTTGGATTTGATCAAGGGATAATATTCCTAAGGGACATTTACCCAATATTTTTCTACTTGTTATTTTTCTGCTTTTAAGTCTATACTCTTCTAAATCAAAGGAGTTGTTATATTACTGGATTTTTATATTTATTTGATTTTTATTTTATTTTACCCTATTCTATATAATCCCATAGACTTTGATTCAAGAAACAAATTATTTCATTTGATGGATGGGAATACATAACAATAGCGTGCATATATTACATGAAATGATCCTTACCAGTTCCAGGTACATTGGAAACATTCCTGCATAAAACTTGGAAATCCATCCATTGATAATGATACTTCGATAGATAAACCAATAACTGAATCAAAGACTCTTCCTGAATGTCATAATCATTATTACACACGTAACTAAGGGACTAAGAGAAAACTGCATTTAACATGGAAACAAAAATGCTCCCCTTTTACAAAAAAGGAATCAAATTCCAGGGTGTCTCATCCTAAATTTCATTTTAGCATGTAATGTATGCCATCATAAATATACAAAGACAACAAACAAACAAATAAACTATCAGAATATAAAGAATAATCTCATCAATAGCAAACACAGCACAGATTCGCAGGGAGATTTCCTTGTCCTTGGATTAAACTCTTGAAATCCATCAAAGACAAAAGATATTCTAATCTCAAAGTGAACCTCTCCAAGGTGAATATTCAGACAAATCAAAGCCCTACCAGATTGCAGACTAACGGATCAGAAAGTCAAGAAGAAAAGTGGATACTGCGTTTATATTTTTCATCATTTTTCTCATAAAACACAGATGTTGAAATAAAATGGGATCAGATTTATGGCTGATCTCAGTGTCCTACTAATGTGAGAACTTGATTATGTTTCTAACGATTTAGGAAAAATGATTTATCAAAGTAATCGTGTTTATTGGGCATCTTAGGTAGGTATTTAAGACAGGTTGGGTATAATTTTTATGATGGAGAAGTTACAAATTTTAGGGAATTTCATGGTGTATGTTTTAAGTTTGCCCTATCATCTTTCCGTTTTAATTGAATGTTCATATATACAAATAAAATAAATCTAAATCTAAATCTTATTGTGATTACAATTTTGGAAAGAACCATCAATGTTAAATGTGTTTGTGTAATGTTAAACTTGGAATGTATAAATTTAAGAAGACTTTTAGGCTTATCAAACTTGAAAGATAGCTAAAAATAGCATTTTTCATTTTGGAAATAAAGTGCAATCCTAGTCTTAATATGCTGGACTAAAAATTGTGTCCACTCTGTTTTGAACTTATTATCAATATAATTAAATATTAAATATGTTGGTTTTTCTTCAAAAACCAACAAAATTACAGAATTGGGTACAACTTGCATCTGGTTGTATAGAACTCTAGTACGAAATACAATTTAATATTCTTAGTCAGATGATTGATAACCCTATGCTTAGAGTAAGAGCCGGAGGTGGCGCAGTGGTTAAATGCAGCATGCAGGCTACTTCAGCTGACTGCAGTTCAGCAGTTCGGCTGTTCAAATCTCACCGGCTCAGGGTTGACTCAGCCTTCCATCCTTCCGAGGTGGGTAAAATGAGGACCCGGATGTTGTTGGGGGCAATATGCTGACTCTGTAAACCGCTTAGAGAGGGCTGAAAGCCCTATGAAGCAGTATCTAAGTCTAACTGCTATTGCTATGCTAGATTATACTATCATGTCTGAGCTGGAAAGTTGAAATAATTGCAACAAAGTGTTAGATATTATTAAATATTAATATACGAATATTATTCTTAACATTTATCCTTTACCTAATAGCATTTAGAAATTAGCAAGTTTCTCCAAAATTTAGCCAAATTACTTCTCTGCAGTTTCATTCTATAATGTTAATTATCATACTGCTCTGATGGGCAATGTGAAAAATATCTCGTACAAGTCAATATTCATTTTACTGTTGGATGTTTGGGGCTGACATTAGATGCATTCTAGCGGCCAAATTCTTTTTGATGATTAACTCAATAAAATGGTGGTATGAGCTTGGATCCGGCTGTATTATGGTAATCTGCTGAATTGATCATGTTTAATATTACAGAGATTATTTAGTGATGATCAATTAACATTTAGCCAATTTGAATAAAAGTTTTTTTTTTCTAAAGGGTAGGGGTTTGCAAGTATCTTGTACTTGACAGCTTTTAAGACCTGCATGCTTCAATGCCAGAGTTTCGAATAGTACGTGGACCGACCTAAGTACTAATTCATAATTCATATCTGCTCACATGGGCGGAAAGCCACTCCCATCCGGTCACATGGGTGGCAAGCCACTCCCACAAAGGAGGCCACACCACAGAGTAGGTTCAACAATTTTTGAAAGCCACCACTGGTGCTACTTCTGCTTGCTGGCTGCCTGCAATTGGCACAGTTCGAATCTCACCACAGGCTCAAGGTTGACATAGCCTCCATTCTTCCAAGGTATGTAAAATGAGGAAAAGCACTATGAAGGTATATAGTTAATTGCTATTGCTATTGCTATTGCTATTGCTATTGCTATCTATCTATCTATCTATCTATCTATCTATCTATCTATCTATCTATCTATCTATCTATCTAATCTATCTATATCATCTATCTATCATGCTGCCCATCTCACCATTCCAAGTGAATCTAGAGGCTTACAATACAATGAAACATAATATAAAACCCATTTAAAACCAACAAGAGGTAAGTTAAAGACTAAAAACCAAGAGCCCCCAAACGATACAGAGGTGTAATCTTCTGTATTACTCCATCAACCACTCTCCCTATTAAATAGGTTAATAAGGTTTCTTTTTTAACGAAGGTAGTTGATTTTCCTTCTATTCCAGAAAGAATTCACGCACAGTAAGAATCCTGGTAAATACAGTATTTAAGAATAATAGATTCAATAGTGCTCGAGGAATTAAAGATCATAGGGAGAAAAAAAACCCATTGGTAACAGTGGCAGATAAGGCATTGGGCCCTCAGCACTGACAAATCTTGGTGCCTCCCTCCTTTGTACATACTGTAGAAACAACGCTTCTTTGTTTTGTTTTTTTTCTTTCTCAACTTGTGGTGCCCTGGGCTCTGGGTTAGTCTGCTTCAGTGACGTGCGGTGCGGTTTATGGCTGGTGAGGCACTGACACAATTTTTTTTAGACTTGTGGAACTTCAACTCCCAGAATTCCACAGCAAGGCATGCTCAGTTCCCGTTAAAGTGACAGCATTTGTTTTCTCCTTTGCGAAATAAGTTTCCTTCTTTCTTTTCTTTTTCTTCTCCCTTCCCATCCTTCCTCCTTTCCCCCTCCCTCTCCCTCTGCCCCCCCTCTCAAACACACACAGACACACACCCTTGCTTAACCTCTGCTCGAGTGATCGTAAAACACCTAACGTCAGACTAAATGAGGCACGTCGTTCTCCTGCCTCCTCCTGTAGAGGGTGCTTTTTTAGAGGTTTTTTTAAACAGTTAAGCACTAAGCAGAGTCATCCACTGTGACTCTGGAAGCAACTAGCTCAGCCTGACCCTCAGCTCTTGCCTTTTTCCTTTACACTTTTTTCTTTTCATGATGACAGTGGTGAGGCTCTGCCTCCCTGCCTGCACATCACTGATCTGCTTAATGGTTAATTCACCCCTGTTTGGCACCCATTATAAAGACAGACTGTGGTTCTACTTTTCCTCTGAAATTGAGATGAAAGACACATACAGGACATAGCTTTGGCCCATGCCCAACTGTGAACTGTAGTTTTCATTAACCTCAAAAGACAGCTTTACATCTCAGTCTCAGAGTAAGCTTTAAAATATGCAGAGGATTGTTATTTTTTTTCCTTGTTGGGTTATTGAACATGGCATCTCATGAAATATGAAGTTAACTCATAAATCAATTTGGCATGAAGGGACTCAAGACTTTGGCATCCATATTAATAGGCCTTTCACAGATGTAAGATGAGAGCAGAATATTAGGGATTCCCTTTTCACTGGGCTAACGATTAATAAGTGATAGTATCTCATGGTTTTATCTTGTCTTGATATTTGAATGTTGATACATGATTTTAAACATTAGATACTATTATAATAAGATCAAAGATTACGTTAGAATATTTATGGAAGAACATTTGTGTTTCATCTAGTGTTATTATTACATTATGATAATTGTGCCATAAGCCACAATAAATATCATCAAAATAATATTTTTTATCTAAAATGCCATTTCAAACAATTTGCAAGAAAAAATAACTTTGCTTTAAAGGCAGAGAAAAAACGAGTTTAGGTGTAAAATCAGATATTTACAACCAGCAGCACGACAAATACGACCGCGGAGAAAAAAGGGCGCTTTAAAAAGCGCTTTTAAAGCAAGCCGATTCACCTAAAGGTAAGGGTTAGGTTTAGGTTTAGGTTTAGGGTTAGGGTTAGGGTTAGGGTTAGGGTTAGGTTAAGGGTTAGGGTTAGGTTTAGGGTTACGTTAAGCGTTAGGGTTAGGTTTGGGTTAGGTTAAGGGTTAGCGTTAGGTTTAGCGTTAGGTGAAGGTTAGGTTGGTTAGGTTAGGTAGGGTTAGGGTTAGTTTGGGGGGTTAGGGTAAGGTTTTCGCGTTAAATTTAACTTTACCGCTCACAGCGTGATGTTTTCGTTGCGCTGTGATGACGTCAGGTACGCGCTTTCGTCAACCGCGCTTTAGTCTACCGCGGTTTTGTGGTGGAACCAAAAAATTGCTTTCTGAATCTCTTTGCTTAGGGGCTGTCATGGTTTTTTTTTTAAAGCTAAAAGTTGTTTTCCTGAACTATAGCTTGCCTAATGAACAATAAGCTATTTTAGCTATTTCAAAGATTTTTTTAAAATTACTATATATTGAGTCTGTGTGTGTTTTTGTGTGTGTGGTGTATAGACACAACACTTCTAGATCTCTAAAGATAAACACACACACACACACACCACTGTTCTTTAAAAAAAATCAATACGGGTTAATAATGATAAAAAACTAAAGCTTGCTGTTGTTAAAAATGAAGTCCAGGAACTTGGCCAGGAACAATATTCAGCAAACAAGCTCTGAATATGAGACCTTTTTTAAAATTGATGTTTAATTCCACTTTCACTCAAGTAACAAGAACCCATTTCTGGAGATCAAGTTTACTTCTGAATGTCCAGCTTTGCCAAAAAGAGAGAGAGAAAACTTGAAGTTGAAAAAGTTGAATTTGAAAAACTTGAAATGCAACTTTGTATATAGTAGCATTTGAAGAAATTACACAAGGCTGATGTGTATGTGCATGAGAGAGGGGGGGGGAGGGAGGGAGGGAGGGAGGAGGGAGGGAGGGAGGAGAGAGAGAGAGAAGAGAGAGAGAGGAGAGAGAGAGAGAGGAGAGAGAGAATTCAAATTGTCTATGTGCCATTGGGGTGAAATCCTCTGCAAAATCCCCATGTTTCTAAAAGCTTCCATGCTGTACTTCATAAAAGGATTCCGTTTGTGTTCAGTTGATTGATTTTAGCTTGGCAGCGTAGCTTTCCTTCAGTCCAGAGGCGACCTTACTTGGTTCCTGCTGTCAAATTCTGTTTCCCTCCTCCCTTCGTCATCTTCCATGCAGTGTAGAGAATTGCCTAAAGCATCCTTGGTCTCTTGAACATTTCTCTCTGGGAAAGCACTGAGTCATTGACATTCCTATGCGTCTTATTTTGCAAATGCACTGCCCCTGTACACTCAATTTGTCACTGTCACTATCACACTCCAATCTGCAGCTAATTTTAAAATATACTAATAGTTTTTTAAAAAATTGACTCAGGATTGCTCAGAAGCAAGTCGTATAGTAGCAGATACCAAACCCATCAGCCGGCCTGCAATATCTTCAGGAAACAATTTTCTTCTAATCCTTTTCAGAATTAAAAGCATCACTTTCATTTTTTTGAATTCATTTGTTAACCTCATTAATTGTTTCTTGGGATTTTTGCCCTGGAAATACGGAATGGGGGAAAAGAGTTCAATTGCTGTGCCTTGTATGAACTGCCAACATCCAAGCAAATGGAAACTCTTTTCCAAGCAAAGCTAAATAATGAAACTATTTGAAAATAGTTTCAAATAGTTCAAAAATACTCCCTTTAATTACACACTGCCCAGAGTTTCCTCTGAAGTGGTCTCTAAACTTGATAAATAAAATAAAATGATAAATGTATACAATATACAGTAGATTTAAATTTAAGCCTGCATTCTCATTCATTGGACAAATACCTTCTATATACGTTCATCTGCCTAGTTCAGTATTGTAGACACTGATTTATCCTTCAAAATTGAACACACACACCCTTAAATTTACTTAAAGATGTCAATAATTGATCCTACAACCCTCTGCATGCAATGTTGATACTACATGGATTAGACATTGAAATAAAATGGAATAGAAATTGTTGGAATGTTTCAGTGGGAAATATTGCAAACTACACTCACTGGAACACAAACTATTTACTAATTTCAATCCAATCACCACATGATGGCAGCAGATATATATGAAACTAAGAATTTAATTTAAATGTGAAGGAAGGGAAAGCAGTTGCTCAATTGGGGAAAAATAATGGTGACATCTCAACAGCTGCATCCAGAGAAACATTTCAGCTATCAAAAGGCCCCTAGTTCTATTGATGGCTGGAATAATTTACAGTTGTTCACATCTATGGAACTAAGGAACATTCAAAGCCTGCAACTTCTTTATAATATATCCTGGGAAATTATATACATGCTATCCAATCAGTTTCAGTTTCAGTTTCAGTTGTATTGAGTTTGTATGCCGCCCTATTCCTGAGAACTCAGGGCGGCTCACAATAAAAAAGGGAGGGGATACAAAAAATAAAATAAAAACAACAATTTAAAATTCTACAACAACCGTAACCTCGAATGGGGCTGGATAGTTCAACAGCCCCAGGCCTGCCGGAACAGCCAGGTCTTAACCACTTCACGGAAGGCCGAAAGGGTAGTAAGATCCGGATCTCCACGGGGAGATCGTTCCAGAGGGCCGGAAAAGCCACAGAGAAGGTCCCTCCCCCGAGGAGTCCGCCAGCCGACATTGGCCGGCAGATGGAATTCGGAGGAGGCCTAATCTGTGGATCTCATAGGCCTTTGGGAGATAACTGTTCAGGAGGCGGGTCTCTCAAGTACCCAATCCATTTCTAGCAATGTGAAGCTAGTTCCCGCTAGCTGTGGCAGAGTGGGGGGACCCAAGATAACATCTTTCTTAAGCTTATGTAGAATAGTTTTAGTTATCACATACTGTATCTATTGCTTAAACCTTCATGACTTCCATCACTCCTGATGGAATGGAATCTGGGGAAATTGTGGCTGCTTCAGCACTGCCCATTTGAACGTTCCATGACAGTTTCCCAGCCACTCACATAATCCCTTGCTCCTTCCCCCATTCAGTAGCAACCACTAACTGCTTGTAGGGAAGGCAGAGAAAGAGAAGGGGAGGGAAGGGGAAGGGGAGATAAAAGAAAAGGAGAGGGAAGGGGAAGAGACTTCTGTTACTCACTGCCAGATTCCTTGAAAGAAATTTAATGGGGAAGCTGAGAGGAAGTTTGATGTTGCTGCTGCTCCCATCGATATTTTGTCCATTCATAGTCATTCTGCTTTCCTTCTGGAGAAGGAAATATTTCTGAAACAATGACATATGAACTTCATTTACAAGTTCCAAACACCTGTTCCACAAGTAGTGAGGAAGCCTAGGAAACTTGCAGGGTCAATGGGAATAAATGGCCATAGCTAATGGTGGGAACACAATGATGAGTTTGGACTTGCAATTATTTCCTGGAAACTTGCTGGGAAAAAGTCAATGGGAAATCTTAAAGGGAAGTTTCAAGTTGCTCAGATAAGTGTTCATAACCTGCACACTTTTCACCAATCCCTGTATTTGTACCATGTTGTTCAGCCTGGACCCAACAAGGTCATACTGTAGATTCTCTAGTACAAGGGTGTGAAACTCGCATTGTCACGATGGCGTCACATAACTTATGACCTTTTTGCCCTTTGCTAAGCAGGGCATGGGCATGGTCAGCGCCTGATTCATCTGGCCCGTGGGCCGTGAATTTGTCAGCCCTTCTCTAGTACTTATTTACTTTCCTAATAAAATTGTTTTTGTTTATTCAAAAATTCATTTTGAACATAAAAATAAATTCCATTATTAAAGATAAAGATTAAAAAGCCAAATGAATCATGTAGGCAAATTAATGCATATGACAGTTTTATGTTGATTCCTTGAACCCAGAGGTGTGTTCCTATCAGTTCGCACCTATTCGGTAGAACCGGTTCGTCAAATCTACCGAACCGGTTAGAAGAGGTTCCACCAGTGGACCCGGAAAGCAGGCCACACCTACAGAAGAGGTTCCAACATTTTTTGACGCAAACCAAAGATGCCTTTTCAAAAACAAGTTGACATCATATTCTTATGCATGCCAGTGCTGTGTGTGAGGTAATTTAAAGGTGGTTCTGACAAGTGTCGTCGGCATCTTCATATCCGGTCACATGGGTGGCAAGCCACTGTCATCCGGTCACATGGGCGGCAAGCCACTGCCAATCTGGTCACATGGCAGCAAGCCACTCCCACAAAGGAGGCCACACCCACAGAGTAGGTTCAAACAATTTTTGAAACCCACCACTACTTGAACCCTTATACACTATTATACCTTATGGAAACAACTTTCTAGATTACTTGTCAATATGCAAATTGATTAAGCCAGTCTAATGTGTGAATGCAATATACAATTTCTGCTTTCTTATAGTGTTCTTTTTTTAAATCACCCAAAATCTTAGCTTGATTCAGATTCAATCACTTGTATATTTATTATCTTTATCCTGGTGACTCGTCTGAATGTAATTAACTAAATTAAAGGTCTAATGCTTCTCTGCAGTCAACTAAGTCTTATTCATCAATCCAATGATGCTGAGTTCACTGTTAATTATGGAGTGGAATACAAAAAAGTGACTAACTTTAGAAGTAAGCCAAGCCAAGCATAGAAAAAATCTAATTATATCACTTGTATTCAGAATTTATTTTACTACAGTTCCATAGGAAGAAGGGGCAACTTCGGAAAGGATGTTGTAGGAGGCTGAAGAAGGGCGTGTTCAATAATTAACAATATGGAAATGGGAGATGGCTACAGAGAACTTCCTGTCTCTGAACATAGAATGTTTGATGAAATTTGAGATCATTAGGCCAGCCAATATGGCAATTTGTAGATAGTTTGGCAGTTTACTAGAGGAAAGGAGGAGAAATTTCCTGACAGTTAGAACAATTAATCAGTGGAACGCTTGCCTCCAGAAGTTGTGAATTCCCCCACACTGCAAGTCTTTAAGAAGATGTTGGATAGCCATCTGTCTGAAAATGGGTTTCCTGCCTAGGCAGAGGGATGGACTAGAAGACCTCCAAGGTCCCTTCCAACTCTGCTATTGTATTGTATTGTAAACTGTTCTAATAGAAAACTGTTTGTGATACTTTGGTTCTGTGGTTCTATAGAAGATAATGATTTAAAAATAATCTGGATATTGTTCTTTGGACTTCGTGCCATGCCAACGCTCACAGTGGTGCCAATGTTTTTATGTTGTGACTCATCTGTTGACCTGCTGTTTTGTTGTGGTTGCAAATATTGTAAAAACATTGTTTGGATTAGAAGTGAACTGTATTGTGACTGTTTTTTTGTATCTTTGCAGTTTTATACAAGGCTTCCCTGACCCCTAAGCATTATTCAAGGGATTTTTTTTCAGATTAAAAGGCAGGGAAGAGGGACTTCAATTAAATTAGTACTCTTTTTCCTCCACTATAGATGTAGGTTTAAGTCTGAAATCGAACAATGGGAGTGGGTGGGAAGCAGAGGTGGGTTCCTACCAGTTCGCACCTATTCGGTAGAACCGGTTCGTCAAATCTAACCGGACCGGTTAGAAGGAGTTCCACCAGTGGACCCGAAAGCAGGCCGGACCTACAGAAGAGGTTCCAAAAGTTTTTGAAACCCACAGTGCTGAAGGGTTAGGGGTGCAAGGATCTTGTAACTTGACAGCTTTAAGACTTGCATGCTTCAATGCCAGAGTTCCTGAGGCAACGTGACTGGAGGAGGAATTCCTGGGAGTTGAAGTCCACAAGTCTTAACCTGTCAGGTTTGAAGACCCCTAGTTTTTTTTCCTAAAGGGTTAGGGGTGCAAGAATCGTATAACATGACAGCTTTAAAACCTGCATGCTTCAATGGCAGAGTTTCTGAATAGCTACTTGGGACCGACCTAAGTACTAATTCATAATTTCATATCCAGTCACATGGGTGGCAAGCCACTCCCATCCGGTCACATGGGTGGCTAGCCACTTCCACAAAGGAGGCCACACCCACAGAGTAGGTTCCAACCAATTTTTGAAACCCACCACTGGGGAAGTATGTGACATCTTTTTATTCCTAGAGCCCAGGATGGATCATCACTTCTTGCTATACTGTACAAGCAACTGCAAACCGTGGGAACACTATATTTCTAACTTAGGTCTGGAAACAAACAAAAATCCCAATCCTCCAGGTTCTGCAATCACTTGCAAAAGAATTGCCGTATTGAAATTAGATGAAGTCCTGAGAATAAGATGCAAGCACAAAAATATTGACTGGTATTATCATCCTATTGGTAAGATGCCTTACGCATCTAATGTGCCAAAATGATTGAACTGACTGAATTGTATTGGTGACTTCAAAATACTTAGAAATCATCTCTATAACAACATCCAAACACATTTTTAGAAAATAACTGTTATGGCTCCTAAAGCATAAGAACTATAAGCAGACTAATAAAATGCTATAGGGTTATATTATAGAAAGTAAATATTTAAGAGTGAGTTTTTACATTAAGATAAATTATTGCCTGATCTTAAGGGCTGCTTGTGACAATTATTTTGGTACTCAAGCATGTATACATGTATTATTTATTTCAAATCTGAATGGAACAGTTCTAAAATGAATCTTCCAGTTGTGTAAGATTACAGTCTGAGCAATTCTCTTTTGGCACTTGCTGAATAATTAACAAATGAACGATTTGAGCTATTTTAATAGCTAGTCAACAGGTCCACTA
Source organism: Thamnophis elegans (assembly GCF_009769535.1). NCBI lineage: Eukaryota > Metazoa > Chordata > Lepidosauria > Squamata > Natricidae > Thamnophis > Thamnophis elegans. The sequence goes on from NC_045550.1 coordinate 3,905,397, forward strand.
GTATATAGAGGGCCATGAAATCTACCTGCTCCGGGGCTTGCTGGAGAATTAAAATGAGAAAGTGTTTATACTAGGATTGGAAGATAAAGAATAATAAATCCAGACAGCCCATTATTTATTAAATGAAGGGGGGGGGAAAGTGAGAAACTTCATGGGGACATTAAAACTCCATGTGTCATTTTATTGCTAAGACCCACAATACATGTTGTTCTCAACTTGCGATCAGAATTGAACCCACATGTTGCTAAGTGAAACACCAGTTAGTGAGTTTTGCCACAGTGTTAAGTGAATCATTGCAGATGTTAAGATAGTAATATGATCGCTAAGTGAATCTGACTTCCCCCATTGACTTTCCCTGTACAGAAAGCAGCAAAAGGGGATCATGTGACCCCCAGGACACTGCAAACCGTCATAAATATGAATCAGTTGCCAGTAAGCCATCTGAGTTTTGTTCACGTAACCATGGGGATTCTGCAATGGTTGCAAGTGTGAAAAATGGTCATGTCACTTTTTTCAGTGCTGCTATAACTACAACTAAAATGGATATGCTACAGACATCAATCTTAGTCATTTCCTATTTGCCAAGCTACCATGGCATCAGATATTGCCGGGCAAGGGTGTCAAACTTAAGGCCGGGGCCCCGGATCTGACACAGTGGATATGTGATATGGCCCAGGGCGAAGTGGGTTCCTACCAGTTCACACCTATTCGGTAGAACCGGTTCGTCAAATCTACCAAACCAGTTAGAAGAGGTTCCACCAGTGGACCCGGAAAGCAGGCCACACCTACAGAAGAGGTTCCAAAAATTTTTGAAACCCACCACTGGTCCTTGGATATGATTATTCTACACTATCATGCTCATATTATAAAACTCAGTGCCTCTGTGAAAGGTAAGGATGACTACTGCGTTTGTGGTGCAATCAGAACATTGCGGTGTGTTGAAGTTGTTTTAACGCAAACCAAAGATGCCTTTTAAAAAACAAGTTTACATCATATTCTTATGCATGCCAGTGCTGTGTGTGAGGTAATTTAAGGTGGTTCTGACAAGTGAGTCGGCATCTTCATATCCGGTCACATGGGTGGCAAGCCACTCCCATCCGGTCACATGGGCAGCAAGCCACTCCCACAAAAGAGGGCCACAGAGTAGGTTCGAACAATTTTTGAAACCCACCACTGGCCCAGGGGTCACCCTGGAACAGCGAATGACCAGCTCACAGTACTTCTGCCAACGGAAAACAGGCTCCCAAGCTCAGTTTTTGGCTGCCACGGCCTCCTGCGACGAACTGCGGCGGCTTGGTTCGGCGGCTGCGGCGCGGGAGAGAAGATGGCGACGCCGCGCTGATGATCTCGGCGTTTGCAGCTTCTCGGCTCTCCCCCCCTTCCTGCTGGTCGTGACGGGCTTGGAGTGGTGCGGAGAGCTTGAGGGGGCTCAATTGACTGATTTTTGCCATCTTTTTGCCGTCTTTTTGGCTCAGCGTTTTGCGGCTTCTCGGCGCTCCCCCCCCCCTGCTGGTCGGACAGACTTGGATTCGTACGGAGAGCTTGGGGGGTTTAATTAATTATTTTACCATCTAACCATCTTGAAGGCGAAGACTAACCAGTTAAGGACTATTGGGAGTTGTGGTTGGGGTGGTTGGGGTGATTGGCTGCGTTTACCAGCTCGTAGCCCCCACCCCCCCCCGGACATCCTCCTCCCGTTATCTTGCTGACTCTGCTGCCAGCTGCCTGTCTACTCCTAGGGTCCCTGGGCCGTTGCCTGCTTGGCTAGGGGACTGAACGGAGGACAGAAGATGGAGCTTTGAGTAGGACGTTTCGATCTGAGGAGGAGGAAGAAGGTCCGGACGCCCCGCCCCCCCCCCAGCCTTGTCCCATTTACCATCGCAGCTGCCTGAATCATCATTCCTTGTTATTAGGAATATTGGGAACAACAGATAATGGCAGCAGTAGGGACAAGGTTTGGGTATCAAGAAAACCATCGCTTTCCCCCCCTTTGCCTTTGCCTTGAGCAGCTGGGGCCAGCCCTAGATCTTGGCCCACCAGACTATGGACATTATATAACCCTAGGAAAGAGACTTTCTCCTATGTGGTCCGCTGATTCTCTCTGGGACTTAAGGGAAATAAGACTGAACAATTCTTGCTTATAAACATCAGGCATTTTCTGCCTCCCCTTTATTACACACGACTGCCTTGTATATTATCGAACTTTGACCTTCCGGCTGTGGACTTTTCTTTTGGGGCATAGCAGAAGGAGAAGAGTGGAGCCCCCATTAGGGTGTGACCCCCCCCCCTCAGGAGAGGGTGGATTATTACGTTGGACTATTACGAACTTAATACTATCTTGAACCTGCGCAACCCTATCATTTTCTAATTTTAACTGGTATGTTGAGTGCATGGGATTGTCTGGTTGTATGAATGATCTCACTTTTATTTTATTTAGCTGTATTTGTGTTTTTAATTCTATCAGTGAGGACTGCTTGTGTGAGAGTTTGAGTATGAATGATTCGGAGGACCTGGCGGGACAAGCGGGGGCCATGGGGGTGGTTGGGGGAATTATGCCCACGGGAGAGAGTCGGAGCATTGCGGTCATAACAGGGAGAGGCAGATATGGCGGGGACTTTAGGGCTGGCCATTATAGGGGAAGGAGGGTTCGCTATATTGCAGAGATCCCTCCTTCCGGCCCTATGAGTCCCACTCCAAGGTCAGATGGCGTGAGCAATCAGGACCCTGGTCTCAGGCTGCTGTCGCTAAATGCCAGGTCTGTTATCCATAAGGCTCCCCTCGTCCGGGACTTGATTGTAGACGAGGGGGCAGACCTGGCATGTATTACTGAAACATGGCTGGGCACGGAGGGAGGAGTCCCCCTCGTAGAGCTGTGCCCAGACGGTTTCAGGTGCTTCATCAGCCGAGACGCCAGGGAAGGGGTGGCGGTGTGGCTATTGTAGTCCGGGAGTCTTTAGCTCCTCGTAGGATCCCTGCTCCGGAGCTTGTCGGTGTGAGTCCCTGCTAGTAAGTTGGACCTCAAGGGTCAAGCGGGTTTGCTGCTAACGTACCTGCCTCCCAACTGCGTTGCAGCGGCCCTCCCTGCGCTCCTCGAGTCAATAGCCGAGCTGGCAGTTGAGTTCCCTAGACTGATGGTTCTGGGGGACTTCAATCTGCCTTCGCTCGGTGAACGCTCTGATGGAGCGCAGGAGTTCATGGCTCCATGACAGCCTGGGCCTGACCCAGGTAATTCGAGGCCCTACCCACTTGGCAGGACATACACTCGACCTCGTATTCCTCTCGGAGCAGTGGAGTTATGGATCTTGGTCTGAGGGAAATGAGATCATTCCCCTGTCGTGGTCAGACCACTACCTACTGAGGCTAGACTTCCGGAGGCCAACCCCCCACCGTAGGGAGGGAGGAACCGACCAGGTGGTTCCGCCCCAGGCGACTGATGGACCCTGTTAGGTTCCAGACGGAGCTTGGGGTCATTCCAGATGCTCTCGCCCACAGTTCGGCGGAGACTATTGCTGCGGCCTGGCACTCGGCGGCATCAGAGTCTCTAGAACCGAATTGCGCCACTACGGCCCCTCCGGGTCAGCGGCTCGCGGAGACCCCCTTGGTTCACCGAGGAGCTCCGCGAGATAAAGCGCCGGAGGAGACGCCTAGAGCACCGGTGGAGATCCGACAGGTCCGTATCGAACCGAGCACTGTTGACAACTTGCACCAAGGAGTATATTTGGGCATTGAGAACCGCCAAAAGATCACACATTGCCTCCTTGGTAGCGTCCCGCAGTCTCTCGCCCAGCCGCCCTGTTCAGGATACCCGCTCCCTCCTACATAGGAGGGAGACGGGGAACCCCCTGCAGGGTAAGGCTGAGGAATATAGTCAGTTCTTGGCGGACAAAATTGCTCGGTTTCGATCGGAACTGGACTCCACCCCTGCAGATCCAGCCGGGACACAGGGGAATAACTGGTAGACCATCTCTGGGTTGAGTTTCAGGATGTTGCCTCCGGGGATGTGGACAAGGCTATGCGAGCTGTGAGTTCCTCCACCTGCATACTGGAGCCCGTGTCCCTCTTGGCTGACTGCCAACAGCAGAGAGGTGACACGAGGCTGGATCCAGGCGGTTGTTACCGCCTCTCTTCGGGAGGGATACCTCCCCACCGCGCTTAAGGCGGCGGTGGTGAGGCCCCTCCTGAAGAAACCGTCCTTGGATCCAGCAGTTTTTAACAACTATCGTCCCAGTCTCCAACCTCCCCTTTCTGGGAAGGTTGTTGAGAAGGTGGTGGCCCTTACAGCTTCAGCGTACCTTGGAGGAAGATAACTACCTTGACCCCTTCCAGTCTGGCTTCAGGCCCGTTTACAGCACTGAAACCGCTTTGGTCGCATTGACCGATGATCTCTGGAGAGCCAGAGATGGAGGCTATGCGTCCATCCTGGTTTCTCGACCTCTCAGCGGCTTTCGATACCATCGACCATGGTATCCTTCTGCGACGACTGCGGGAGGTGGGGGTGGGCGGCACTGTTTTACAGTGGTTCTCCTCTACCTCTCGGACAGGTCGCAGTCGGTGTTGGTGGGGAGGGAGAGATCGTCCCCGAGGCCCCTAACCTATGGGGTGCCGCAGGGTTCGGTTCTGTCCCCCCTGCTATTTAACATATACATGAAACCGCTGGGCGAGATCATTCGAAGGCACGGGATAAAATACCACCAGTATGCGGACGATACTCAGTTGTATCTGTCCGCCCCGTGCCAACTCAATGAAGCTGTGGACGTGATGAACCGGCCTTGAGGCTGTTAAAGACTGGATGAGAGCTAACAAACTGGTACTCAACCCGGAAAAGACCGAGTGGCTGTTGTGCTTTCCTCCCAAAAATTTGGCTAACGTTCCACCAATCAGGCTGGGGGGGCAAAACTTATCCCCCTCAGATAGGGTCCGCAACTTGGGAGTCCTCACTGGATCCACAGCTGAGTTTGACCACCACTTGTCGGCTGTGACCAGGGGGGCATTTGCCCAGGTTCGCCTGGTGCGCCAGTTGCGGCCCTACCTGAACCGGGAGGCTCTCACAACAGTCACTCGAGCCCTTGTGATCTCTAGGCTGGAATACTGCAATGTGCTCTACATGGGGCTGCCCTTGAAGAGCATCCGGCGACTTCAGCTAGTCCAGACGCGGCCGCGCGAGTGATCATGGGCGCACCACACGGTTCGCCCATATAACACCAATCCTCCGTGAGCTGCGCTGGCTACCTGTTGATCGTCGGGTGCACTTCAAGGTCTTACTTACCACCTATAAAGCGCTCCATGGTAGTGGATCTGACTATTTGAGAGACCGCCTCCTGCCAATCACCTCCCTGCGTCCCATCAGATCGCACAGAGTAGGCCTCCTCCGAATTCCATCCGCCAGTCAGTGCCGACTGGCGACTACGCGGAGGAGAGCCTTCTCGTTGCTGCTCCGACATTATGTGAACAACCTCCCCGTGGAGATCCGTACCTCACCACAGTCCAGGCCTTCGCACAGCCCTTAAGAACTGGCTATCCCGTCAGGCCTGGGGATAGGATTACTCTCACCCCGCCCGAATGTTGAGTGAATGTTGTGTTTTTATGATCAATTTTCTTTTAATCACGATTCTTTTTAAGTCTTGTCTTGCACTCCCTTCCCTTCACTGTTGTAAGCCGCCCTGAGTCCCCTCAGGGGAAAAGGGCGGCATATAAATTTCCAATAAAATCTAAAATCTAAATCTAAATCCTGCAACCTCTGCCAGTAAAAATGGAGCTCGTGAGGCGCGCGAGCTCCATTTTCACTGGCAGACGGTTGTGGCAGCCGAAATAGGAGCTCAAGAGCCTGTTTTTGCTGGGAGAGCACTCAAGCCACCACTGGCACACCCCAACAGGAGTGATGTTAAGCTGGCCGCGCCCACCATGGCCACCCTCCTATCCCTCTAAGGTCAAACACAACCCTGATCAGCCCTCAATGAATTGAGTTTGACACCCCTGTTGTAAGGCATTTAGGTCTTTCTTCTAGGATCCTTGTTCTGAGTCACAGGTGTCAAACTTGCAACATCACATTGTTATCATGAGACATATCACAACTTTCCCCCCTTTCACTAAACCAGGGGTGGGCGTGGCCCATGTGTGACGCATCCATCTCACGGCTCGCGAGTTCTACATCCCTGTTCTGAGTCATTTAAAGACACCTTGTATAATACCTTCTACCACCTGCTGATGTCGCAATTATATTATTCCATAATAAATCTTAGGATGAGTTTCAGCAGAGTGAAAGCTCCAATATATAGGTGCCAGGTATATAATTTACAAAAATCAAGAAACAACCGAAGACACAGATTAGGTTGTTTATGTCCCCTTTATTGAATGAGTCTAAACTTTACAAACAATTTTTTTACATCTTTTCTATTAAAATTCTGATAAGATTTCCTTATTTCGTATGGACCCTTTTATAATGTTGACTGGCAGATTCTCTTCTAAACAAAATTATTCCAATGAAGCCAAAGAAAAAGTAATTAAATGCTTTCTGCTGGAGAATAGAAATCAGTGATTATTGTAGTTTGGCAGATCTTTACGATTTTCTCCTCCAAATAATTAATCAGCACTTTCATTGCTATAAATAATTTATACAAATCTCTTTCCCCTTGTAACCTTAAATTGTAGCTTGAAAATTAGAGCTTTTTCTTGCCAATGTTTCACTTCTTCAGCTCCTTTTTAAATATAGTGAAGTTATTCACATTTTTCCAAAAGGTTTCACTTTTATTTACTTCTGTTTTTATCGATATAATCAGTGATTCAAATCAAATCATTTTATTTCAATCAAAGACCACTTAAAATCAGCGACTCTTGGCTAAACAGAGAAAGCAAGGGATTAACAGCTATTCAAAGCAGTGAAAACCAACTAAACTCAGGCTTGGCTCAAATGCATTGACAACATAATTGAAAAAGCGATAGCGGAATTAGGATACCAATTAGATAGGGCATCGCAGTGCCTAATCTGGCAGTTGTTGAGGTTGATGGAGAAGAATTTGTGAACACAATAAGATTGTAAGATAGTAGTAGAAAGGTGCTTAACAGAATTCAAATGCCCCACAGGTTGTTTCCTTGGGCTTATTGCTAGCATATACAAATCCACTCGCATTATCGAACACATATACACACTTCAGGAATATTTCTCTGTTGGAACCTCAAAGTTGCAGTATACAGATTCAATCCAACATATCGTTAAATAAAGACCATCAAATGCTTCTGATTTCTGAACGATCTATACAGAGCCGAGGTGGTGCAGTGGTTAAATGCAGCACTGAGGGCTACTTCAGCTGACTGCAGTTCAGCAGTTCAGCTGTTCAAATCTCACCGGCTCAGGGTTGACTCAGCCTTCCATCCTTCCGAGGTGGGTAAAATGAGGACCCGATTGTTGGGGGCAATATGCTGACTTTGTAAACCGCTTAGAGAGGGCTGAATGCCCTATGAAGCGGTAATATAGTCTAACTGCTATTGCTATTGCTATTCTTCTCCCCTGCCCCTCGCCCCGATTATTGGGCAATCTGGGATGAGTCAAGAATGAAATTAAAAGGCAAATTGGCTTTAAAGTTAAGTGTTGTGTTAGTAGTAATTTTCACGAACGCTTTAAACAAATAAGTATGATCTTTGTAAGAACTTTGAGTGCTGCAGATTCATTCAGTTTATTGTTTCTTAATGAAGAATATTGAAGCACTCCTTTGACAAGGCTATTGCCATAGATTTCATTTTCTCAATCTAACATTATTAAAACAAAGACATTATAAAGATACAGGCCAAAAAATCTGGAATACACCCAATTGTATTATGTGAAAACCAGTGGTGGGTTTCAAAAATTGTTCGAACCTACTCTGTGGGTGTGGCCTCCTTTGTGGGAGTGGCTTGCCACCCATGTGACCGGAATGGGAGTGGCTTGCCGCTTCCTACGGCAGATGTTGTGAATAAGGGACTTCTTCTTGCCCAGATAATGCCATGAATATATACAGAAGGAAGGGGAAGGGGGAGGAGATAACAAACACAGACTTAAAATTATATAGATTCCAACAGCTAGATGTCAACACTTTTGTCAACTGCCCTTCTTCTTCAAGCCTTCCTAAAGCGCAGAGTGAAGACATTGTTCTGATCACTGGTAAGAGATACTATTCCAAGGTGGGAGCCAGTGGTGGGTTTCAAAAATTGTTTGAACCTACTCTGTGGGTGTGGCCTCACTTTTAACCCTTGCTTAACTCTGCTCAAGTGATCATAAAGATAGAGTAAATGAGGCACGGGTTCTCCCGCCTCCTCCTGCAGAGGGCGCTTTTAGAGGCTTTTTTAAACAGTTAAGCACTAAGCAGAGTCATCCACTGTGACTCTGGCAGCAACTAGCTCAGCCTTTTTTCCTTTACATTTTTTTTCTTTTCATGATGACAGTGGTGAGGCTCTGCCTCCTCTGCCTCCCTTGACTGCACGTCACTGGGGTGATAAGAAGGGGAGAACCGTGCTAGCACTCAGACTTCAGTTTCAAGAGACTTCAAGCAGAGTGCATTTAAGCCATAGAAGCTGTTGTAAAAGCAATTCACCCTTCCTGCTGTTGTCCCCAGCATTCACTTTAGCCAAAAAAGAAAAAGGTTAAGAAGATGGAAGTGCAAGAAAGTGCTTTTAGAATGGGTGTTTTTCACTGTTTAATAGGAACTTTCTTTGAGGATCTATTAATGTGAGATTTATTTATTTTGCAAAATCTCAACAAGTATTTTACAAGCCTGGAGATAAACCTCTTCTCTGATACTTCAAAAGTGGAGAAGCAAAGCTTTAAGACAGACAGCAGCAAAAACTAAAAACAGGTTAACAAAATCAGTTCAGGAAAACCCTGAATGGGTTCAAAAACTAATCTTTGTTCTACCAGAATGTAGTATCGAAACGATTCTACTTTCTAACTATTCTACTCTAATGTCGCAGTAGACAGAAGTTCAGTGGGAGCCCCGTTAGACATACCTGTTCCATTTATCTCCAGATTTCATCCTTCTCCTTCAAGAAATAACACTTGTGTCCTCTAATGTACACCTGGAGGGTCAAAGGGCAAAGGGATTCCTTTTCCAGTTTAGTTTTCCTTGCCAGTGGAGTTAGGAGTGCTTCATCATGTTACTGAATAAGAATCTTGCTAACCATGTCTGGAATGCAATCTCCCAGTTAAGAAAAACCTTAAGAAGTTAGAGCTAGAGAAACTGCTGTGGAAGTTGGAGCCACAACTGTATGCATGTAGTTATATATGTATGTGTTGTATTTGTGCTGATAAATAAATAAAGGCAGACTAGTATAGATCTATTCAAGCTATTTAGCTCTCATCAGCTAGCCATAACCTTACTGGGATTAGAACCTATGCTGTATTACATTTTAGGCAGATGTGTTAACCACTAAGCCACAAGGTCCTCCTTCTTTATCAGCTGAGCCAGGGAAATAGGTATGTATTCAGTGTCACAACCCCTGGTATGCCCAAATATTATAGTTATATATGTACACACACACACACACACACACACACACACACACACACACTTCTACAGGGGTGGGGTTCTGGCTTCTGATACTCCCGGTTTGCTTCACGCGCATGCACAATAGTAAAAAAAAATGTTTCTGCTCATGCACAGAAGCAAAAAAACAAGATGGCAGCACCTATGCCGCTGCCAATGGAACTGGTTCGGGGACGTGGCCAGCTGAGTTACTACCTACTCAGCTGAACCGGTCCTAACTGATAGGAACTCACCTCTGATTGCATACACACACACACACACACACACACACACGTACATACATACATACATACATGCATGCATGCATGCATACATATATATAGACTGTATTTTTCAGAGTATAAGACACACCTTTTTCCCTCAAAAAAAGAGGCTGAAAATCTGGGTGCGTCTTATACACTGAATACAGCATTTTTTGCCTCCCCAAACCCCGGCCCCTTCCCCAAAATGGCCGTGCATAGCTTTTAGGAGGCTTACAGAGCGCAGAAAATGAGCCAAAATGAGCTGTTTTTTGCTCAATTTGCCCCCCAGCCCCCAGGAGCACTTTGTAAGCTTCCTAACGGCTATCCAGGCCATTTTTTTTTTGACAAAAAACAGGGCCTTTTTGGGGAGTTTTGCAGAGTGCAAAAACTTGTTTTAAAAATTGGCCTCTTCAAAACCTTGGTGCGTCTTATACTCCTAAAATACTACCTATCTATTATCTATCTATCTATCTATCTATCTATCTATCTATCTATCTATCTATCCATCCATCCATCCATCCATCCATCCATCCATCCACCCACCCACCTACCTATGTACCTATCTATCTATGCATACATACATACATATACACACACACACACACACACACAACTTCCCACATGCTGACAGCAGAAGTGTTCTAGCGTTCTCAAGTCCCTTCCTGAAACAGACCAGCCACGAAGTGGGACACTCCAGCAACAATGAGGCTGTGCTCTCTCATTGATGGGATTCTTCTAAGGAAGTTACAGAGGAAGACCCAATGCGCTTGGGTGTTTTTCCTGATTAATCCCTCAGCTCCTTTGCAAACATCCTGGAAGGAGCTAAAAGGAAATCTAATCAAGCTTAAGAAAGGAAGCCCGAAATAGCCACAAACACACCCCTCTGACTAGGATGCAAAAATTCAGGTCTGTGAAAGGGAATGAGCTTAAGTTACAGGAGCCTTTTCTGAGGGAGCAGAGAGTAGTTGCTCCTGTTGTGGATTTGAGAAGGACATTTGAGCCACAGTCCTTCTGCCTATCAGTCCTGCTCAGGTAGGAAGCCCTGTATCATTTCAGGCAAATGGTTGTCCGGTCTTCTTCTTCTTAAAACCTTCAGTATTGGAGCACCTACAACTTCTGGAAGCATGTTGTTCCACTGATTGTTCTAACTGTCAGGAGATTTATCTTTTGAGCAAGGTTGCTTCTTTCCTTGATTAGTTTCCATCCATTGCTTCTTGTCCTGCCCTCAGGTGCTGTGGAGAATAACTTGATATCATGTCACGCCTTTTCATTAAACTAAGATAAAGGTAAAGATTCCCCTCGCGCATATGTGCTACTCATTCCCAACTGTAGGGGGCGGTGCTCATCTCCGTTTCAAAGCTGAAGAGCCAGCGTTGTCCGAAGACGTCTCCGTGGCATGATTAAATGCCAAAGTCACACGGAACACTGTTACCTTCCCACCAAATGTGGTTCCTATTTTTCTACTTTCATTTTTACATGTTTCGAACTGCTAGGTTGGCAGAAGCTGGGACACGTAACGGGAGCTCACTCAGTTACCCGGCGCTAGGGATTTGAACCACCAAACTGCCAACCTTTCTGATTGACAAGTTCAGCATCTTAGCCACTGAGCCACCGCCTCTCTTTTTTCATTAAATTAGACCAGAGGTGGGTTCCTACCAGTTCGCACCTATTCGGTAGAACTGGTTCGTCAAATCTACCGAACCGGTTAGAAGAGGTTCCACCAGTGCTATCACAGCTCATAATCTATGGAGGTCATTCTCTTTGAATCCACCTTATAAGTTTGCTGTGAAGATAAAATACTATTTCACCATCCTACAAAACGTCAAGCACATCTTTACAGTCACAGTCACATAATCTTTCAGGGACTGGAAGAATTGTGGTAAATAAGAAGCGTGCTTAGTACATGATCATTTCTGTACCAAAATCCATATTTTAAAGCTGTGGGTATTTCAACCGCTACAAGCCCAACAAAAAATTAAGCATGTATGAATAAATCTGGCCTGGCACTTAATCATTCCTTTTTCATGATTTGACCTATGGCTGTTTAGTGACTAACCCCTCTCCAAGATTTTTTTCAGGGGAGGATACAGAACAACAAGTGTACCTGCTCCCTTGTCCACCCAAAATGCAAATATCTAGAACAAAAGGGGGGGGGGAATCCTGTAAGCATTTTCCACCAGCCATGCTAGTTATAAAAAAAAAAGCAGATTTAATTGTTTTCTTTGCTTTCACAATGCACAAAAATTGCTGTCTGATCCAGCTGTTAAACTCATCCTATGAGTTTCTTTTTCATTATTGTGGCTCACAGAATTAAACCAAACATCACTTGGGCACAAGCCTCCAAGTATATCCTATGGGGGCAATTGATCCAAGGCTAAGCAATTATCTAGTGTTCAGATTTATTTATGAGACCAGAGTTTAAAAGAAAAAGGAGCTGAAAATTTAAAAACAGCTGGCCATTTTCTCTCTAGATAAAGCAAAGTTACCATACGCTATCTTTACAATGAAGAAAGAGTGTGAATCAATTTGAATCCCCAAATTAAAAACAGGAATACATTCTGATGAATGTACAATCAAGAAGTTTATTCTGAGTACTTTGACTTGTATTAGGTCTCACTTATGGTGATTTATCACCTTCATGCTACTTTTCACTCTTGAATGCTTCAATGCCCTCCCTCTGCCTAAGGCACGCATTAACTCTTGCATCTGAGCTGAGGTGTCTCTGGCTGTTTGACTGACTTACCTTGAAGTGTTGGTGGGAAATGTCTTTGCAAAGTGGAGCCTTGGGGCAGATTGGTTGGGATTGATGGGGAGATGGAAACAGCCTCAAGAAGGAGTATATCTAATACTTTAATTGACGGTTTCAGATTCACAGTGGCAATTTGAAATTAAAATGACCCAGGCCTGGAAATGTTTGCTTTGCAATCGGCACCTGCTGGAATTCAATAAATGTTAGATCACGTTTGGTTGTAAAGCTGTTACGGAAATTCCCTTGTATTATGGTCAAGTCATCCTTCCTTCCCAGGCAGGTAACACATAAGGGACATCAGTTCTTGGTATTCTAGTGTCAGTCCCAAAATCAAGGACTCTAAGCAGCTTAAGGGATAACATAGGATGCATAGCAATAGCAATAGCAGTTAGACTTATATACCGCTTCATAGGGCTTTCAGCCCTCTCTAAGCGGTTTACAGAGTCAGCATATCTCCCCCAACAATCCGGGTCCTCATTTTACCCACCTCGGAAGGATGGAAGGCTGAGTCAACCCTGAGCCGGTGAGATTTGAACAGCCGAACTGCAGAACTGCAGTCAGCTGAAGTAGCCTGCAGTGCTGCACTCTAACCACTGCGCCACCTCGGCATACCATATGTTATAAGAAATTAGGAAGGAATTGAATTGAATTTATTAGGTTTCTATGCTGCCCAATCCCGAAGGACTCCGGGCGGCTTACAGAATAAAAAGAAATTAAAAGAACTTAAAAACAATAGGACACACAAAGTTAAAAAAGAACACAACAAACACCAGTCAGAAAAGCCAGGTTTTAATGGCTTTGCGAAAGGCCATGAGAGTGTGGAGGGCCCGGATCTCTGGGGGCAGCTCATTCCATATGGCCGGAGCGGCAACAGAGAAGGCCCTACGCCTAGGCGCCGCCAGCCGGCATTGTCCTGCTGAAGGCACCCGGAGAAGGCCCATCCTGTGTGATCTTATTGGTCTAAGGGAGGTATGTGGCAGGTACCCAAGTCCTAGGCCATGTAGGGTTTCAAAAAATTTTGGAACCTCTTCTGTAGGTGTGGCCTGCTTTCAGGACATTTATTTCTAATGGGTCAAACTCAGTTGCTCATTTTGGCTGCATGCTGTGGGTTTTTTGCTCATAGGAAATTTGAGTGAAGAGCAAGAAATAATTTTTTTTTTATGATAGCGCCCACCAGAGGTGGGTTCCTACCAATTCGCACCTATTCGGTAGAACCGGTTCATCAAATCTACCGAACCGGTTAGAAGAGGTTCCACCAGTGGACCCGGAAAGCAGGCCACACCTACAGAAGAGGTTCCAAACTTTTTTGAAACCCACCCCTGGTCCTTGGATATGATTATTCTACACTATCATGCTCATATTTATAAAACTCAGTGCCTCTGTGAAACGTCAGGATGACTACTGCGTTTGTGGTGCAATCAGAACATTGCGTGTGTTGAAGTTGTTTTAACGCAAACCAAAGATGCCTCACTGGAGGAATTGGCCCCATTTCTCTTCCCTTTCCTTACTGCCGCTTTCCCAAGTTTTTTCCCACAGAAGGTGAGGGATTTCCACAGTGATTGTCTCCGTGCTTTTCCGCTCCCACAAACTAGACTTCTGGAAACGGAGCGTGAATGCGCTCCCACGTTGAATTCCAAAGTTCATTCGAATTAAAAAGTGCAGGTATCTGGAAGGAAGCAAAAATGACCTGGTGGGTTTGTCCGAAGAAAAGGACGGTGACAATTGAGAAATCGGCCAACGCTCAATTTGTCCCGAAGTGATGATTAAAAAAATAATAAAAATAAATAAAGTGGAACTTTTCCGTTGGGCAAAGCGAGACTCGAATTCCCCCCTTTGGTAGAGAAAATGGGCTTCCGTCTTTCCAAAGAAGCATTCAAGACAGTTACCCAGCAGCAGTTGGGCAAACAAACCTTTGACAAATAAACCCCTGTGAATCAGCTGCCAGTTACCTGTGACTTTCTAGAGCAGGGATGTCCAAACTTGCGAACTTTAAGATTTGTGGACTTCAACTCCCAGAATTCCCCAGCCAGTCTTGGAGATCTTCTACTCCAACCCCCTGCCTAGGCATGAAACCCTATACCGTTCCAGACAAATGGCTATCCAACATCTCCTTAAAGACTTCCAGTGTTGGGGCATTCACAACTTCTGGAGGCAACTTCTGTTCCACTGATTAATTGTTCTCACTGTCAGGAAATTCCTCCTCAGTTCTAAGTTGCTTCTCTCCTTGATTAGTTTCCACCCATTGTATCTTGTTCTACCCTCAGATGCCTTGGGGAATAGCTTGACTCCCTCTTCTTTGTGGCAACCCCTGAGATATTGGAACACTGCTATCATGTCTCCACTAGTCCTTCTTTTCATCAAACTAGCCATACCCAGTTCCTGCAACTGTTCTTCATATGTTTTAGCCTCCAGTCCCCTAATCATCTTTGTTGCTCTTCTCTGCACTCTTTCCAATGTCTCCACATATTTTTTACATCGTGACGACCAAAACTGAATGCAGTATTCCAAGTGTGGCCTTCCCAAGGCATTATAAAGTGGTATTAACACTTCACGTGATCTTAATTCCATCCCTCTGTTTATGCAGCCTAGAACTGTGTTGGCTTTTTTGGCAGCTGCTGCACACTGCTGGCTCATATTTAAATGGTTGTCCACTAGGACTCCAAGATCCCTTTCACAGTTACTACTATTGAGTAAGGTACCACCTATACTGTACCTATACATTTCGTTTTTCTTGCCTAAATGTAGAACCTTACTTTTTCCACCATTGAATTTCATTTTGTTAGCTAGTGCCCAATGTTCAAGTTTGTCAAGATCCTTCTGTATCTTAAGCCTATCTTCTGGAGTGTTGGCTATTCCTGCCAGCTTGGTGTCATCTGCAAATTTAATGAATTCCCCATTTATCCCCTCATCCTAGTATGTATTAATAACTAGCTAATCATCAGTAGAAGATGTTCATCTTCTGTTAGCTTCCATATGCCTTATATTTATTTGCTGTTATTTCCTGCAAATAGAGAAATGTAAATAAATCATTAAAAATAAATAAATAAGGTGATTTAAATCCAGACCTTAAGCCTTTTCTTTTCCATTTAGGATTTATACACAATGTAAGCCTCTTAGCAAATGCTTATACTTTTTATGGTTTTAAAATGAGCAAAAGCAATCACTGTTTTTCTTTCTGAATATTTTAAATTCTACTTCCAAAACACTGCATAAAAATTTAAGCTTTTAAATGATTTGCGTGCAGGCCATTTGGTTATCAATAGCTTCATGGAGTTAATTCTTTAAATGTTTATTTAAAGAAAAGTCCAGTGGCATCTTAATGCTTGGCAGAAGAAAGTATTTACAATTAAATTGTTGAATTGTTGAATGGTCTTTCCTATTCTTTGAACATTTCCATTTGTGGCTTCATTTAATCCCAGGTATATAACAACTTGACTTTATTCAGTGGAAAAACAGCCAGGGCTATTTTATGTTGATTTAGAAGTTGGCTGATACAGGTTTTCCTCCAGAGTAAGAATGGTTATAACTGAAGTTTAAGTTTCAAACTTTCATTGTAACTTCATTTTTTTTTTGTATGATCCAGTTATGGCCATTAATGAGATTCTGGGTTTTAAACACTTGAATTGCAGCCCTGAAACAAAATATCCCACAAAACATAATAAGAAATGTAGCAAAAATTGGGACAAATTAAATTAGAACAACATTTTATTTTGTTCACTTTAAGGTCAGAAACATTGATTTAATATACATTTATACATTTAAAAATCTAAAAAATGTCTCCAATATTTCTCAAAATATATCTACTTTCTTAAACTTGATGTCTACATCCTTTATATACAATTTCCGAAATATTTCTGTCATTGTTTCGTGCGCTCTTTTAAAAAAAAACAACTGAGGAATTTAGTTCATGTTAAGGCACAATATTGAGCTTGCAAAGAAAAGTACTAACTGATAGGGTGCTGGAAAATTAAGTGAAATTATAGGGATTTTTGCATAGTTCCTTGAAAAAAGTCTGAAGTAAATAGGATGCACTTTCAAGTATATGTTAAGGGTTAGATGGTTGTTGATAAAGATGATGATGATGTGTGTGTGTGTGTGTAGGAGAAAATGAATGGATTGTTAAGAAATATTTACCATTCTCACAAGTTGGTAATTACATTTAATTTCCAGAAAAGCAGCTGTTATAAGACAAAAAGTTAGTGATCCATAAAGCAAAAACAAAACATTTGGTGCGTGATGAAAAGTCAGCACTGGGATCTATTGCCACTAATTAGCAGATGATATATTCTGATGGGAGATTATTCTGTGGGAACTCTAAGAACTGTGCCATCCAAAACTGTTTTTTCGATGGATAGTATCCGGTAGATTAGAGCTCCCTATCTCACCATTTGAACGACACCCAGATCATGCTTGAAGAAAACACTTCAGCTTGTAAAATGATATATTGGGGACCTAAACTGAGTTGATGCCTTAATAGAAAGTAGGTTTAAGTCAAGTCCCTTCAGCATTTGCTGCTATTAAGAAGTTTACTTTTTGTTTCAAGGGACATTTTTAAGTGAAAATGAAAGACAGCAGGATGAAAACTGGAGAAGGAAGGAGAAAAAAATAATAGAGTTGATGCCAAATAATCAAAGGGAAGGGATCAGGATAAACCCACTCGAGGTACAACCATTTGAAAGCGGATCTCAAATCAGATTTAAAGAGGTCAAGGCAGAAATGGCCAGGTTCGAATTATCCAATTTTTGGACACGTTATATGAAGATCTCTCTCTCTGGGGAAGAGAAAGAAAAATCTAGGATGACCAGGTGGACGGACACAATTACATTGGTAATGAGTGCACCATTTGAAGACTTTAAAAACATGTTAGGAACAGATCTCCATGGATAAAAATTGATATTTATTCACTGGGAGTCAAGACTTGATGGCGTTTAATCAACCGAAACAGAACTGAAAATGCTGAAGGCTGCCTAGATAAGGCAACCTGACTAGATGCTGACCCACAGTTGCTTATGGGGATACACTTGGATATTTATTCACTGAGAGTCAAGACTTGATGGCATTTAATCAACCAAACAGAACTGAAAATGCCGAAGGCTGCCTAGATAAGGCAACCTGACTAGATGCTGACCCACAGTTGCTTATGGGGCCAATGTGGAGCATCAGCTTTTCAGCATCATTTTAAACTTCTGTCCCTTCTCTGCTATAAATCAGATTGTTCACACTAAAAGTGCTCAGGACGGGATTGTTGAGCCAGCTCGACTGCCCACCAACCCCTGCATAGTAATTCATCCTGGAGTGGGACTGGGAACCGAGTTCAAATGCTGCAGCTGGGATGCCATTTGAAGGAGAGCAGGAGTTCATACCGGGGCCGTTCTGCCTCCCGGGTGTGAATTCGGATACCGGCCCACCAGAAAGCTGCCTGGGGAAACCATTCCGGCCATGGGCCACAACGTTCATGGTCGAAACGAATGTGGAGAAACAATGGCTAGAGTCCAGGCTGGGAGATTTGCAGTCACTCCTAGATCCCAGAGAGCACTGCAGCGCGCTGGAACCCAAGCTGCGAGGTTCAGGGCTTGGCTGAACAAGACAACTGTTGCTTTTGTCCCCCATTTTGTTATGGACTCCAGGCCCACTGGATGCATCAGAACGTCTCTTTCTCTTCCTTCTGAAGTTGCCATTATCAAACATCTTCTCACAGTTGGGATCCAGCATCCAGTAATTCCCTTTACCTAGGAACCAATGGAGAACATGTGTGTTTAGCAGGGGTACACAACTGTGGTGGGTTTCAAAAATTGTTCGAACCTATTCTGTGGGTGTGGCCTCCTTTGTGGGAGTGGCTTGCCACCCATGTGACAAGATAGGAGTGGCTTGCCGCCCATGTGACCGGATATGAAGATGCCGACGACACTTGTCAGAACCACCTTAAATTACCTCACACACAGCACTGGCGTGCATAGGAATATGATGTAAACTTGTTTTTTCAAAGGCATCTTTGGTTTGCGTTAAAACAACTTCAACACACGCAATGTTCTGATTGCACCACAAACGCAGTAGTCATCCTTACCTTTCACAGAGGCCCTGAGTTTTATAAATATGAGCATGATAGTGTAGAATAATCATATCCAAGGACCAGTGGTGGGTTTCAAAACATTTTGGACCCTCTTCTGTAGGTGTGGCCTGCTTTCCGGGTCCACTGGTGGAACCTCTTCTAACCGGTTCGGTAGATTTGACGAACCGGTTCTACCGAATAGGTGCGAACTGGTAGGAACCCACCTCTGGTACAAAAACTACCTGGAAACCAAGGCGCTTAAATAATAGCAATAGCAGTTAGACTTATATACCGCTTCATAGGGCTTTCAGCCCTCTCTAAGCGGTTTACAGAGTCAGCATATCGCCCCCAACAACAATCCGGGTCCTCATTTTACCCACCTCGGAAGGATGGAAGGCTGAGTCAACCTTTGAGCCGGGGAGATTTGAACTGCCGAACTGCAGGACTGCAGTCAGCTGAAGTAGCCTTGCAGTGCTGCATTTAACCACTGCGCCACCTCGGCTCTCAGAGCAAACGATTCTAAAAAGGGTAAAGCAGTTGGAGGACGCATTGCAAAGGAAGTGGAGCAGACATCACTTAACATTGTCTTAAGAATTCATAGGAGAGCTGACATTCAAGTCTGATTTATGGGAGTTTTAGTGACGGCATTAACACCTGGGCCATTTTTCTCACTTGTGATTAATGCTCTCCCCCAGCATGGCTGTGGTGACAAATCACGAACGGAGACAGGTTTCCTATCACCGCAGCAATGGATCAAGTGACATTATAAAGCTGAGATGACCGCTTGATCACACAGTGCACGTTAGTGGCATAAGATAAACTTAACATGCCCTTGGAAGATCCATCAGTTGCTGCGAAGAAGCTTGGAGAAACAGCAAGGCAGAAATGTAGCAAACGCTGTTCACATCTTGGCTGCTATCTAATCCATAGTAACTCAAGAGGAAGCATCCTGCATTAAAACAGGCTTAGGTGAACAAGTGTGAGATTGCACCGCAAGCAGGTAAGTTACATTCCCCCTGTCTAGAATATAATGCTTAGAGCTTAGATGCCTAGACTATAATGCTTAGAGCAGTGTTTCTCAACCTTGGCAACTTGAAGATGTCTGGACTTCAACTCCCAGAATTCCCCAGCCAGCGAATGCTGGCTGGGGAATTCTGGGAGTTGGAGTCCAGACATCTTCAAGTTGCCAAGGTTGAGAAACATTGATGTAGATTGTTTGACTCTAGTGCAGGGCTGTCAAACTCCCGGCACAGGCTGGCCACGCCCACACCCAGAAGGGAGGGAAAATCCCGATACATCACATAACGCCATCGTGACAACATGAGTTTGACACCCCTGCTCTAGTGGATTTTGTGAAAAACACGAAAGTTGGCAAAGCTACAGGTTAAATAAATGCTGGCTGGGGAATTCTGGGAGTTGGAGTCCAGACATCTTCAAGTAGCCAAGGTTGAGAAGCACTGATCTACATCATCCTACAGGAGCATGCCAGTGCCTGTTCTTCAGAATTATGCCAGTCCTGGCACTGCAGAAAAGCAGGCGCTTTTATATTGGGATGGATGATTTTCTGCATTGCTTTCAACATAAATTAGCCATACATTTTTTGCTAGATAATCAGGATACAGTTGGACTGTCCTTTCTTCCTTTCTGCTAACTTTAAAAAGAGATACAGGAGGAATATTTCAAAAAATGATTGTGGGGAAACTCTTGAAGGAATTAGGTTACATTCAATAACAATAGCAATAGCAGCTAGACTTATATACCGCTTCATAGGGCTTTCAGCCCTCTCTAAGCGAATGCTGGCTGGGGAATTCTGGGAGTTGAAGTCCGGACATCTTCAAGTTGCCAAGGTTGAGAAACACTGGCTTAGAGTGACATATACATTCATCATATCAGTTTAGGGATGTCCGTTACATTGGCAACATCCCCTACGCACACAAACCAGGGTGAAGTCCTAGAATGTGCATTGTTATTTTTACTCCGCTGTAAAAACTCCGTTTATATTTCCCTTTCTCCAGAGTTGGGGGTTCTCCTGGACTTATGACAACTGGTCGGAGAGGAGGTGTGGCAGTCACACACCTGGGAGAGCCTCATTGCAACTTCAGGTTGCGCGTGTGCCAATTGTGGCCTTCCCTGGATAAAGAATCCCTGCACTCAATCAACCAGGCCTTAGTGATGCTCGGACTATTGCAATGTCCTCTATATGGAGCTACATTTGAAGAGCATCGGGAAGCTACAAGAGCTTCTCGGATGAGAAGCGGAAGATTTTCAAGGAAAAACAAAGTCCAGTTGCCTTTTGAAAACGCACCTTTGGAACAACCAGGACTGAGAATCTCCTTAGACATGTAGATGTGCAGACTTATTTCCAAGGAAACAAGATCCTGGGGCTGCAACCTTCAGAGGTTCCCTCTGTGGAAAGGACAGTCAATCAAACACCCAAATGTTCTCCATGTGTCTCAGAGAGAGAACAAGGAGAACTGGGGGGGGGGGAAGAGTTCCAGGGGTCCCAAAAGTGCTTTTTTTTTCAAGAGGCAACTGGACTTTTTGGTTTCTCTTTGAAGAGTTTCCCTTCTTCTCCAATAAACTTCAGCTTTTTTTTTTTCTTTGAGCACCAGAGGTGAAGAAGCTTGTTGGACGAGAAAGGAAACGCCTTTGAAGAAGAACCAGAAAGTCCAGCTGCCTCTTGAAGGAAAAAGCACCTTTTTCTAAGGACAACGGATGACCTGGATGGCTTTGAAATAAAAGCCTTCTAATAACATGGGAGAAAAAATTTGGCTATGCGATTGAAATAGGCAAATGGTGGGATCTATGGCGTAAGACTATTAAACTTACAATATCTAAATAAAACATATACAAGATGGTTTATAGGTGGCACTTCCCCCCCCCCCCCCCCAATGAGGTTAGCCAAAATGTTTCCTGGGTTATCTCCACTGTGTTGGAAATGCGGAAGAAGGGATGGCACATTCTACCATATTTGGTGGTCTTGTACTGAGGCCACGAAATACTGGAGGAGGATTCAAAACCGGCTAAAAGAGGTTACTTTTAACAAGCATGGAATGGAAACCCGAGACTTTTTTTTTACTAAGCATAAAACCAGAAAACATGAGTAAATCTATACGGCATTTGAGCCTACATATAATTGTGGCCGCAAGAATAACCTATACGCAATTTTGAAAATCTACTACCATACCATCGGAAGGTGCCATAATTAAAGCCGAGGTGGCGCAGTGGTTAAATGCAGTACTGCAGGCTACTTCAGCTGACTGCAGTTCTGCAGTTCGGCGGTTCAAATCTCACCGGCTCAAGGTTGACTCAGCCTCCCATCCTTCCGAGGTGGGTAAAATGAGGACCCAGACTGTGGGAGGGCAATATGCTGACTCTGTAAACCGCTTAGAGAGGGCTGAAAGCCCTATGAAGCGGTATATAAGTCTAACTGCTATTGCTATTGCTATTGCTATTGCTATTGCTATTGCTATCTATCTATCTATCTATCTATCTATCTATCTATCTATCTATCTATCTATCTGATTGTTGGGGGCGATATGCTGACTCTGTAAACCGCTTAGAGAGGGCTGAAAGCCCTATGAAGCGGTATAGAAGTCTAACTGCTATTGCTATTGCTATTGCTATTGCTATCTATCTATCTATCTATCTATCTATCTATCTATCTATCTATCTATTATCTATCTATCTATCTATCTATCTATCTATCTATCTATCTGATTGTTGGGGGCGATATGCTGACTCTGTAAACCGCTTAGAGAGGGCTGAAAGCCCTATGAAGCGGTATATAAGTCTAACTGCTATTGCTATTGCTATTGCTATTGCTATCTATCTATCTATCTATCTATCTATCTATTATCTATCTATCTATCTATCTATCTATCTATCTATCTATCTATCTATCTATCTGATTGTTGGGGGCGATATGCTGACTCTGTAAACCGCTTAGAGAGGGCTGAAAGCCCTATGAAGCGGTATATAAGTCTAACTGCTATTGCTATTGCTATTGCTATTGCTATTGCTATTGCTATTGCTATCTATCTATCTATCTATCTATCTATCTATCTATCTATCTATTATCTATCTATCTATCTATCTATCTATCTATCTATCTATCTATCTGATTGTTGGGGGCGATATGCTGACTCTGTAAACCGCTTAGAGAGGGCTGAAAGCCCTATGAAGCGGTATATAAGTCTAACTGCTATTGCTATTGCTAAAAAGATTTATGAATGTGCAGAAGTGGACAGAATGATAGGTTGGCTGAGGGACAAAGGAGAAACAGAACATTATCTTAGCTGGAACCTACGGTATACGTGGCGACTTAAAACGGGGAAAGTTAAACAGCAGTTGTTAACAATGGGAATTAAAAGTGAATGTGGGTATTGTAATAGATCCCTGAACTTTGTAACCGGAAGATGCTGGTTGGAGATAAACATTGAGGAAAAAGGGGAAAAAAGTTGGGCTGTGAATGACTGTCATTGTATTAGTATGTCTTATTTTAAATGTATAACCAATAAAGATTATTTGAAAACAAAAAGAAATCTCCATAGACAGCTCCTTGCCTACCTGGGTCGTCCTGGAGCCTCGCCACTTTCTTGAAGCAGTCGTTGAGCGAGAGGTTGTGCCGGATAGAGTTCTGCCAGCCGCCTTTGCTCTTCTTGTAGAAGGGGAAGGTGGCAGCCACGTACTGGTAGATCTGGCTCAAGGTCAGCCTCTTGGAAGGGGCGCTCTGGATGGCCATGGCGATCAGCGCCGAGTAGGAGTAGGGCGGCCTCACCAGCTTGAAGAAGTCCTGCTGGTGGCCCGCCAGGGACAGCCAGCTGAGCTCGGGGGGTCCCACCGCCGCCTGGGCGGCCAGCAGCTGCCGGGCGCCCGTCCCGTAGGCAGCCGAGGGCACGAAGGAGCCGGACGCCCCGTTGGCACCGGCCAAGTAAGGGCTGGGCGCCCCGTTGAGCCACAGATAAGGACCGCCGCCGCCCCCGCTCGACTCGCCCAGGCTGTAGCCGACTTTGGGCGGCTGCGAGGTCGGGAGGAGGCTCCGGGGGTCGCAGAAAGGGGCTGCCGCGTCCAGGAGGTCGCGGGCGCTGAGCGGCGGCTGGAGCTCCAGCCCGTCCATCTCGGGAGCTTCGCGCACCATCAGGTCGAGGGAGAGAAACCCGCCAGCAGCGGGATCGGACCCACCGGTAGCGCAGAGCCCGGTGGGTTAGGAAGGAGAGGGCGGCGCTGCCCCCTTGGCCTGCCCATCTGCACCCCCTCCCCAAATTCCCCAGGGCCAAATCTCACCTCTTCCCGCACCTCAATGACCTCCTTCCCTCCCCATCATCTCTTGCACGCACAAACACACAAACACACAAACAGACAAACACACACACACACACACACACACACATCCATCAACCTTGCCTGGCCCCAAGCCTCAAGCACCTCAATGACCTCCTTCCCTCCCCATCATCTCTTGCACGCACAAACACACACACAGACACACACACACACCATCAACCTTGCCTGGCCCCAAGCCTCAAGCACCTCAATGACCTCCTTCCCTCCCCATCATCTCTTGCACGCACAAACACACACACAGACACACACAGACACCATCAACCTTGCCTGGCCCCAAGCCTCAAGCACCTCAATGACCTCCTTCCCTCCCCATCATCTCTTGCACGCACAAACACACACACAGACACACACACACACCATCAACCTTGCCTGGCCCCAAGCCTCAAGCACCTCAATGACCTCCTTCCCTCCCCATCATCTCTTGCACGCACAAACACACACACAGACACACACACACACCATCAACCTTGCCTGGCCCCAAGCCTCAAGCACCTCAATGACCTCCTTCCCTCCCCATCATCTCTTGCACGCACAAACACACACACAGACACACACACACACCATCAACCTTGCCTGGCCCCAAGCCTCAAGCACCTCAATGACCTCCTTCCCTCCCCATCATCTCTTGCACGCACAAACACACACACAGACACACACACACACCATCAACCTTGCCTGGCCCCAAGCCTCAAGCACCTCAATGACCTCCTTCCCTCCCCATCATCTCTTGCACACACAAACACACACACAGACACAGACACACACACACACCATCAACCTTGCCTGGCCCCAAGCCTCAAGCACCTCAATGACCTCCTTCCCTCCCCATCATCTCTTGCACGCACAAACACACACACAGACACAGACACACACACACAACATCAACCTTGCCTGGCCCCAAGCCTCAAGCACCTCAATGACCTCCTTCCCTCCCCATCATCTCTTGCACACACAAACACACACACAGACACAGACACACACACACACACCATCAACCTTGCCTGACCCCAAGCCTCAAGCACCTCAATGACCTCCTTCCCTCCCCATCATCTCTTGCACGCACAAACACACAAACACACAAACAGACAAACACACAAACACACAAACACACACACACACACACACATCCATCAACCTTGCCTGGCCCCAAGCCTCAAGCACCTCAATGACCTCCTTCCCTCCCCATCATCTCTTGCACGTTCAAACACACAAACACACAAACACACAAACACACAAACACACACACACACACACATATCCATCAACCTTGCCTGGCCCTCAAGCCTCAAGCACCTCAATGACCTCCTTCCCGCCCCATCATCTCTTGCACGCACACACACACACACACACACACAACATCAACCTTGCCTGGCCCCAAGCCTCAAGGACCCTCCTCTTCACAGAGGCAACCCCTCTCTCCTGCCAATCTGTCTGCCCTTTGGGCACACCCGGACCTCCTTTTTCCAGGGATTTAACCCCAAGAAGATTGGATTGTCCCCTGAAAAGCGAGTAAAGGCAGGAGTGAGAAATTACAGACAGTCCTCGAGTTATGACCAGCATTGAGCCCTTAGCAATGTTGCTTCCTAAGTGAGATATTTGTTAAGGGGCGTTTGGCTCGTTTTGTGACTTTCCTCCCCAGAGTTGTTAAGTGAGTCGTTGCATTGTTAAGTTAGTTGTTAAGTGAACCTGGCTTCCCCGTTGGGTTCGCTTGTCCGAAGGTTGCAAAAGGGGGACGCTGCAACCGTCTTAAATATGAACCAGTTGCCAAGCCGCTGAATGTTGATCATGTGACCAATGGGATGCTTCAATGGTGTCCTTGTAACTTTGAATGAATTGTTGTCAGTCGAGGGCTACCTGTAGTCGGAACATACAGAGACACTTTGACGTAAGTTCTCAACCTACCAAGAAGATGATGGTGGTCTGGTCCGAAAGTAGTGAGTTACCAGAAATTATTACTGTTAGTTTCTAAGTTCCACCCCACTGCTAATCTTGACTGGTCTTAATAGAGACTAACTTGATTTTGCATTTAATAACGGCAGCAAGACTGTTGGTGGTGCAATACTGGAAGAAGGAAGATTTGCCTACTATTCAAGAATGGACATTAAAAGTCACAAACTTAGCAGAGATGGCTAAAATATCAGCATATCTCAAGGACCACTCAAATGAGAGATATAAACTGGAGCAATACTGGAAGAAGGAAGATTTGCCTACTATTCAAGAATGGACATTAAAAGTCACAAACCTAGCAGAGATGGCTAAAATATCAGCATATCTCAAGGACCATTCAAATGAGAGATATAAACTGGAGCAATACTGGAAGAAGGAAGATTTGCCTACTATTCAAGAATGGACATTAAAAGTCACAAACCTAGCAGAGATGGCTAAAATATCAGCATATCTCAAGGACCACTCAAACGAGAGATATAAACTGGAGCAATACTGGAAGAAGGAAGATTTGCCTACTATTCAAGAATGGACATTAAAAGTCACAAACTTAGCAGAGATGGCTAAAATATCAGCATATCTCAAGGACCACTCAAATGAGAGATATAAACTGTGGTGGAGAAGATGGATTGACTATACTCAAAATAAATAACGGGACTAAGAAATTCCAGATAGTTTATGACTGAAGAAGCAAGGAATGATATAATCTGTTTAGAGTTAGCCTAACAAAAGAGGAGTTAAAGCTCAAATGAAAGATGATATTAACTTTTTTAAAAGTTTATTTTAGAATGTTTTTGTTAAAGATTTATACCCTGTATTTGTTCTGGGAAGTCAGGGGGGGGGAAGGTTGGGGGGGTTGGGTTCGGGTGGGGAGGGGAGGTAAATATTTGTAAAAGCCTCCTTTTTTCCCCAAAAAAATTTCAATTAAAAAAAAAGAAGATGATGGTAGAGGTGTTCTATTGTGATCAGACAATCTACTAAGTTTCAAGCCCCTTTACGCCCCCCCCCCCATTATCAGACGACTTTTTGGTCCCATCAACTGTGCAAGCTCAGCTGGTATGTTAACATGAAAATAAGAGTTCCATTGAGACATTTTGAGTGATGCTTGTCAATCAACTCATCTCTGGAATTTCTTAAGCACACCTTTAGGAAACTTTTACTGCATTTAGACTGCATTTAAGCCGCACCTGAGATGCACATCCACAGGTTTGAAAACCATCGCGGGACTGTGGATGCTATCCATGCTTACACTTGTAAAGTTACACCAGGCAAGCTTTTATATGAATTCACAATATTTATCAAACAGGTAGAAAACTTTCATTCGCATATTTGGCCCATGGCATGCCAGCAATTGGTCCGCACCAACAAGTGAAGCCTCATTCAATGGGATGCAGGCAGCACACGAAGCCATGCCCCCTCCGGCCTGCGGAAAAACTTTCTCCACAAAACCAGTCCCTGGTGCCCCAAAGGTTGGGGGCAGTGGTGGGTTTCAAAAATTGTTCAAACCTACTCTGTGGGTGTGGCCTCCTTTGTGGGAGTGGCTCGCCGCCCATGTGACCGGATGGGAGTGGCTTGCTACCCATGTGACCGGATATGAAGATGCTGACGACACTTGTCAGAACCACCTTAAATTACCTCACACACAGCACTGGCATGCATAAGAATAGGATGTCAACTTGTTTTTTAAAAGGCATCTTTGGTTTGCGTTAAAACAACTTCAACACACGCAATGTTCTGATTGCACCACAAACGCAGTAGTCATCCTTACCTTTCACAGAGGCCCTGAGTTTTATAAATAGGAGCATGATAGTGTAGAATAATCATATCCAAGGACCGGTGGTGGGTTTCAAAAAAATTTGGAACCTCTTCTGTAGATGTGGCCTGCTTTCCGGGTCCACTGGTGGAACCTCTTCTAACCGTTTCGGTAGATTTGACGAACCGGCTCTACCGAATAGGTGCGAACTGGTAGGAACCCACCTCTGGTTGGGGGCCTCTGTTTGAACAGCAATGGACAATCAATGGTGATCGTTGCAAAAGTCTACCAAATGCACAAAGATCTTTTCATTGAAAACTTATTAAATGTTTTACATAAATAAATCTGCTTTCCTCATCTTTGATACTAGGAATTTCTCACTAAATAATCCACGTTCACATTATTTCCAGTGTTTGTTGTCTCTCTTCAGTTGTTTGCTGCAACTACTACAAAAGGAAAAAGAGGTGTAAAATTCTATTAACATCGTTCTTTGTCTTCCTTGTTCTGTTTTGTTTTTCTGATGGTTTTGATGAGCATAAAAACATAAACACGAACACATTAAAGGGGAATATCAGAATTTAAACATTGCTCTGTTCTGTTTAAGGCTTTAAAGCAAGACTTCCAATGTAGCAAAGGTTTGATTGAATCATTTTATCAGAGCAGAACTGAGGCAGAAACCCACTTCAATGAAATGAATCATGAAGCACCTGTAGCCTTTTGAAATGCTTCCCAGATGCAATGTTGTTTCTAGGTTATTAGATATATAATATCACAACTTCACCTGCTTATATATGAGACAAGAAACAGACTGGTGTGATAGGTTCTCTGCTATTATACGAGTAGATGTCCATGGGTTTTCCCTCCATTAAAGCCACTGCATCTCAAAGTTATGCTGCCATGGCAGCAGAGGTGGGTTCCTACCAGTTCGCACCTATTCGGTAGAACCGGTTCGTCAAAACTACCGAACCGGTTAGAAGAGGTTCCACCAGTGGACCCGGAAAGCAGGCCACACCTACAGAAGAGGTTCCAAAAATTTTTGAAACCCACCACTGGTCCTTGGATATGATTATTCTACACTTTCATGCTCATATTTATAAAACTCAGTGCCTCTGTGAAAGGCAAGGATGACTACTGCGTTTGTGGTGCAATCAGAACATTGCGTGTGTTGAAGTTGTTTTAACGCAAACCAAAGATGCCTTTTAAAAAACAAGTTTACATCCTATTCTTATGCATGCCAGTGCTGTGTGTGTGGTAATTTAAGGTGGTTCTGACAAGTGTCGTCGGCATCTTCATATCCGGTCACATGGGTGGCAGGCCACTCCCATCCGGTCACATGGGTGGCAAGCCACTCCCACAAAGGAGGCCACACCCACAGAGTAGGTTCGAACAATTTTTGAAACCCATCACTGCATGGCAACTCTATCCTTACTGTGAGCTTCATTCACTTTCTCAAGTTTCAGCTTCCTTAGTGGGGCCAGCTGCAAGTCTTAACTTTACCTTGTGCAAATGGAAAGTCACATATCTTACTGGCAATGCCAATATAAGTGGTAGTATAAATAACCTCTTAGCTTTACGAACAGGGGCTTAAAACTAGTCAGACAGTGATGTCAAACTGTTAATCTTGTAGGATTGGGCAGTTTTAAGTTTCTTGGTCATGAGTGAACGTACGCCAGGCTGGCGTAGGTGCTGAAATATTTACTGCTGTTAGGAATAGTGGGGAAGATGGCAAAGCTATAAATGCCGCTGTCTTTGTGACAGAAAGAAAGTGGTAGCCACTACTGGCTAGATTTCAAAAGCTGGATCCCTGCCACAATCCAGAGATATACAGTAGGAGCTCAGGCAGAATTGCTTTTTGGAAGAAAGAAGTCCAATATCTTAGGAAAGCATCTATATTTGTCAACAGGCCTGGCCACAGGTCAAGACCAGGACTCCAGTGAACACGCAAACTATTCATGGGGAAAGACAGCAGACAGAATGATATGGAATCCAGAGTGTTAAGCAATGCACAGCAAATTACAATAGGCTTGAAAATATGTTCTTCGTGGGTTTTTCCTCCCACCCCAGGAAGTGAAGCCAATAAATAAGCCAAACTAAGCTTCCACCCAAATGTGCAGTCAAGATGCATAAGTCTTCGGTCTACTGGCCTCCTTCTTGACAAATTTCACCAACATACACAGCGCAGCTCTCTATATCGTATGCCAGTGGTCCCCCATCCTTCCAGCTCTGTGGGCCAGCAGTGGCAATGGTGGCAGTGGGCGGGGAGAGGGGGAAAGATGTGGTTTTGCGCCTGTGTGCCTGGTTGCTTGCACAAACAGAGCTTCGCGGATGTGCCTAATACTTTAATACTTGCGTGGCCTGGTTCCCAAGGGGCCACGGACCAGAACTGAACCGCAGACTGGGGGTTTGGGACCCCTGTCATATGCTGCTGCTCAAGTCTGACGGCTAAGCTTCAAAGTTTGAGACACATTCAGTGGCAGAGGTGAACCACTTATTTCTTTTATGCATTGCTAAGTATAACATCTGGTGAATGAACGGAAATATTCCAACTCTGGTTCCTTCAACATTTATTTAACCTGTAGCTTGGCCAACTTTCGTGTTTTTCACAAAATCCTCTAGAGCAGGGGTGTCAAACTCATGTTGTCACGATGGCGTCACGTGATGTATCGGGACTTCCCCCCCCCCTTTCTGGGTGTGGGCGTGGCCAGCCTGTGCCGGGAGTTTGACAGCCCTGCACTAGAGTCAAACAATCTACATCAGTGTTTCTCAACCTTGGCTACTTGAAGATGCCTGGACTTCAACTCCCAGAATTCCCCAGCCAGCAAATCCCAGTCAGGATACAGTTGGACTGTCCTTTCTTCATTTCTGCTAACTTTAAAAAGAGATACAAGAGGAACATTTCAAAAAATTATTGTGGGGAAACTCTTGAAGGAATTAGGTTACATTCAATAACAATAATAGCAATAGCAGTTAGACTTATATACCGCTTCATAGGGCTTCCAGCCCTCTCTAAGCGGTTTACAGAGTCAGCATATTGCCCCCAACAACAATCCAGGTCCTCATTTCACCCACCTCGGAAGGATGGAAGGCTGAGTCAACCTTGAGCCGGTGAGATTTGAACAGCCAAACGGCAGAACTGCAGTCAGCTGAAGTAGCCTGCAGTGCTGCATTTAACCACTGCGCCACCTCGGCTCTATAAATGGTTGAATGGTTTACCATCCCTGCTTTCTTTATTGCGTATTGCCAAAAATAAAGCAGTTACATATGTGGACTGCAGAAATCCACTAGATGGCATGAAAAGAATGAACACATTCTTTCCTACCATCTAGTGGTTCTCTGGATTTTTGCAGCTCTGATAAGCTCTAACAGCAAAGATTCCATAAATTACTGAAAACGGAGAATCATTTGCTGGAAGGCTAAGCTTTTGTTTGAGTCCACCAAAATCAGCTTGAAATACCTTCTGTGTAGCTAAAAACTGCTGGAAAGGAGTTAATGGAACTGCTGCTATTAAACCGTGACCCGACAAATGCGCGCACGACAAAAGCGCACCGACAAAACTGCGGTGACAAAACCGCGATGTCATCAATGCGCCGACAACAGCGCGGCGACAACAGCACGCCGACAGAAGCGCAATTTAAGTTAAGGTAAGGGTTAGGTTTAGGTTTAGGTTTAGGTTTAGGTTTAAGTTTAGGTTTAGGTGTAGGTGTAGGTTTAGGGTTAGGGTTAGGTTTAGGTTTAGGGTTAGGGTTAGGTTTAGGTTTAGGTGTAGGTTTAGGGTTAGGTTTAGGTTTGGGTTTGGGTTTGGGTTAGGGTTAGGGTTAGGGTTAGGGTTAGGGTTAGGGTTAGGTTTAGGTTTAGGTTTAGGGTTAGGGTTAGGTTTAGGTTTAGGTTTAGGTTTAGGTGTAGGTTTAGGTTTAGGTTTAGGTTTAGGGTTAGGGTTAGGGTTAGGGTTAGGGTTAGGTTTAGGTTTAGGGTTAGGGTTAGGTTTAGGTTTAGGTGTAGGTTTAGGGTTAGGGTTAGGGTTAGGTTTAGGTGTAGGTTTAGGTTTAGGTTTAGGTTTAGGGTTAGGTTTAGGGTTAGGTTTAGGGTTAGGTTTAGGGTTAGGTTTAGGTTTAGGTTTAGGTGTAGGTTTAGGTTTAGGTGTAGGTTTAGGTTTAGGGTTAGGGTTAGGGTTAGGGTTAGGTTTAGGTTTAGGTTTAGGGTTAGGTTTAGGGTTAGGTTTAGGGTTAGGTTTAGGTGTAGGTGTAGGTTTAGGTTTAGGGTTAGGTTTAGGTTTAGGTTTAGGTTTAGGTTTAGGTTTAGGGTTAGGTTTAGGTTTAGGTGTAGGTGTAGGTTTAGGTTTAGGGTTAGGGTTAGGTGTAGGTTTAGGTTTAGGTTTAGGGTTAGGGTTAGGGTTAGGTTTAGGTTTAGGTTTAGGGTTAGGTTTAGGTTTAGGTTTAGGTGTAGGTTTAGGTTTAGGGTTAGGTGTAGGTGTAGGTTTAGGTTTAGGGTTAGGGTTAGGGTTAGGGTTAGGTTTAGGGTTAGGTTTAGGTTTAGGTTTAGGTTTAGGGTTAGGGTTAGGGTTAGGGTTAGGGTTAGGGTTAGGGTTAGGGTTAGGTTTAGGTTTAGGTTTAGGTTTAGGTTTAGGGTTAGGGTTAGGGTTAGGGTTAGGGTTAGAGCGCGCTTCTGTCGGCGCACTGTTGTCGGCGCGCTTCAGCGCTCATTCGTCGGCACAGTTTAGAACTCGTGGTTTCATCACAGAGGTTTAGTTGGGCGCACTTTTGTCGAGCGCCCTTTTGTCGGTGAACCCTATTAAACATGGCTTTCCTTCAAACAAGAGATAGAAAGATCAAGCCCAGTTTCTCTAAGTAAAAATAAACCAAGCCTGTATAATTAAACATGGGAGCAATTTATTTTTTTTATTAACATTGTCTCTTTTTCATGCAGAGTTTCCGAAGTGTCTTTGCCTCCTTCTTATGGTCTTCAGTAAGGTTTATATCCCACATTTGGTACTATAAGGGTTATGCATATGAATGCTTTGCAATTATACCTTAACTAGCCTCCCATTGAATCTCAAATCATAAATTCAAATTGAATCAAATTGCCATTGAATCCTCAAATTAAATCAGAGCAGTTAGCAATAGCAATAGCAGTTAGACTTATATACCGCTTCATAGGGCTTTCAGCCCTCTCTAAGCGGTTTACAGAGTCAGCATATTGCCCCCAACAATCCGGGTCCTCATTTCACCCACCTCGGAAGAATGGAAGGCTGAGTCAACCCTGAGCCGGTGAGATTTGAACCGCTGAACTGCAGATAATGGTCACCTGAAGTGGCCTGCAGTACTGCACCCTAACCACTGCGCCACCTTGGCTCCCAGTTCCCCAGAAGTTTAACTTATATTCAGGATACATTTCTCTCATGAGTGAAGATGAATATACCTGTCCCAGAATAATCTGGGTGGGTCACCGGGACCAGAGGTTGTGTATTCCGAGTTATCGAACCCATGCTGAAGCCCATCCTAGCTATGGAGAAGTTCCCTGAGGATGGGCTCCAGTACAAAATTAAATAGAATATCCCAAATAAACCCAATTAGAATTGACAATAACATTTTTTAAAAAAAAATGAATTAAAATTAACAATCGTCAATAATTGATTTTGTTTTGTTCAGGCCAGGCTGGCTTGCTGGAGAAGCCAAGTTTTTAGGGTGCATCGGAAGGACCGGAGGTCGGGGATTATACGAAGCTCCGGGGGGCAGCTCATTCCAGAGGGAAGGTGCTCCCACAGAGAAGGCTCTCCCCTTGGGGGTCGCTAGCCGACACTGTCTGGCCGACGGCACCCTGAGGAGGCCAACTCTGTGGGATCGCACTGGACGGTGGGAGGCTACCGGTGGCAGTAGGTGGTCTTGCAGCAGTGATGGGTTTCAAAAATTGTTCGAACCTACTCTGTGGGTGTGGCCTCCTTTGTGGGAGTGGCTTGCCGCCCATGTGACCCGCTGGGAGTGGCTTGCCACCCATGTGACTGGATATGAAGATGCCGACGACACTTGTCAGGACCACCTTAAATTACCTCACCCACAGCACTGGCATGCATAAGAATATGATGTAAACTTGTTTTTTAAAAGGCATCTTTGGTTTGCGTTAAAACCACTTCAACACACGCAATGTTCTGATTGCACCACAAACGCAGGAGTCATCCTTACCTTTCACAGAGGCACTGAGTTTTATAAATAGGAGCATGATAGTGTAGAATAATCATATCCAAGGACCTGTGGTGGGTTTCAAAAATTTTGGAACCTCTTCTGTAGGTGTGGCCTGCTTTCCGGGTCCACTGGTGGAACCTCTTCTAATCGGTTCGGTAGATTTGACTAACCGGTTCTACCGAATAGGTGCGAACTGGTAGGAACCCACCTCTGTCTCGCAGGTACCCTGGGCCTAAGCCATGGACGGCTTTAAAGGTCATAATTAGTACCTTGAATTTATCCACTTTGACACCCACTGGCATAAAAATATTTACCAGGGCTACATATTTATTATGGGATAGGACTCATAAATAAAAATAATTTTTAAGAAGTCAACTTATATGATTTCAGCATCTATCTGATTTTCACTAAATAGCCTGACTTTTTTCAGGCTTCCCCATGAGCTGGAGGAGACAAAAAGTTACTTTAAGAATTGATTCTGAATAATAGGACATTTAAAAAAAAGGCTGATAGGATATAGCTTCATAGCAGAGAGGTGTTTCACTCAGACAAATTTCAAATAAAGTTCAAAGATTGCACAGGCCTACCCTATAAATAAAAAATGATAAAAGACTTATTTATTTACAACACAGTCCTATGTATGAAAATAAATGTAATAACTTCTCTCACTTTAGTTTCCATGAAATGGATGACATCCTAAATATAAACAAATGGAGCTGCATTTTTGCGGCTGTAATTTTCTATATATTTCTCTGCCAATCGGCCCCTTTAAACTCACCGATATTTAATCCAAAGAAGCAAGCAAAAGATTGCCCTACTTTATATTCCAAATACATTCAGTGAGGTTATGTGGGTCTCGAATTCCCAAGAGCGTAAAGCCATTAAAATGAAGAGAGAAAAGGAATTTGGAAAATAAATTTTGTTTCTAAGATTGAGTTACTCTTGGTGAAGGACATGAAAAAGGGATCCAATCACAGATAAGCATCTCAAAATGCCTTCAAGCAGTGTTGATGGGAGCAAGGCGAGGATTACGCATTTACAAACAATGAGAGCTTCCTGTTTTCTTCCCTGCCTTAAATATATATTAGTTTCACTGGGGTTGAGAAGTTTAGGGAAAACTGTGAAAATTATTAAGTATCTTGGTTGATTAAAGTCTGCACCATAAACATATAAATATCCAAACTTTCTCTTATCCCACAGGTGTGTCTTTTGCAACTACCTTTTAAATAGGTTAATGAACTAAAAGGCAAACAATATGAAGAAGAAATTACAGAATTATTTCGTAATGGTCCCTAGGTTCTGGCTTCTATCTCACATCATTTTTTTCTTAGAATTATTAAACTTTAAAAAGGAAAGGGAACCAAGAAGTGTTGTCACACTTCAAAAGAACAGTGTAAATATTTTACACTTCATTACAGTACCTTTAAAATAAAAAATCTGCATGAGCCTGAAAAGAGATTAAAAGATGCCTTACTTTAGTCAGCAGATCCCTTAAAGCAATAGCATACTTTTTTCAGCCTCAAAAAAAAATTGGATGATGGAAGTAAGATGCTTTAGTGGTGTTGTGGGAAGTTATCATCCAGCCCTCTCCCAGAAAAATGAAATATCCTAGGAAATATTGAAAAAGCAGAATATTTCTCTGGATGTGAAAAGAAAGAAACATGCTTTAAAAGACAGAATAGTTGCCTGTAGCTTCCTGCCCATCCCCACTTTGTCAATAGGCCATTGAGAAGGCCAGGCTAGCCCACTTTACATAATAAAGACTTCCCCACTGCAGCAGTAGGGGGAAGGGATATTACTCAACTCTCCACATGGCATCTGAGAACTCATACCTGGATTCAAAACAGCCTAGAGAGTAGCCTCCTGCGTGGCACCATGGGAGTCTGACAACCAATCAGAATACATTTCTTACACAGGATCAGGAAACAGAGAGGTGGGACTGAACAGGTTATAAAAAGCCTAGCAAGCCCCTCCCTCAGCCCTTCTCTTCTTCTCCACCAACATTGAAGCATGTGATCACCTTTTCTGTTCAGGACTCAAGCCACGTGGCCCTGTCCATCAATAAACCATCTTTCCAAGCAGCCTCCATGTCTCCAGTGTCTTTTCCCCCACTTGGAGCTAAACCCAGAAGGACATTTCTTTCAACAGTGTGATATCAGAAACAATATTTTTTTCTGAATCATTTTGGAAGCCTGCATAGGCCTAGAAGTTAGCATACTACAAAGCCAGGTGCCGGTTCTAACGCCACCTGTATTTCTGAAACTCACCTGTGTTCTTAGGGAGAAAAAAGTTGTAACAAGTCGCAATCTATGCTTTGTCTAGAAATGTTGTCCTTTGTTCAGAAACCTAAAAATCAAAAGTAAAACAGGCTGATAGCGTGCTGGGGGCATTGGAACAATTTCTTTGC
This sequence comes from Thamnophis elegans, assembly GCF_009769535.1. Lineage (NCBI taxonomy): Eukaryota > Metazoa > Chordata > Lepidosauria > Squamata > Natricidae > Thamnophis > Thamnophis elegans. The sequence continues at coordinate 3,941,572 of NC_045550.1, forward strand.
CTTTTATTAAGTGTATGCTTTCAGGCCAGTCCCTGTTGAGATGGCAGATATTTGAAAACAGTCAGGTCCCCATGAAAATCATTTTATGAGAATGTCCACAGCATGCACGCAATCTTTCATCTATACCACCAGCCCACAAAGGCTGCCAGTGGCAGAGATCATAATACCAGGCTAAACTTATCATAAATTGGATTCAACCGTCAGTGGATTCTTGACTCTGGCTTGTAAGCAGGGGGGAAAAAAATAGGATGCAGATGTACCCCAAGTTTTTTTTTCTGCTGCTTCATCTTTGAAGGTACCTATCAAATAAGGAAAAGTTTATTCGTGGTTAGATATAAATCTAACAAGACAAAACAAAACTTTGGGTCAAATGCAGTTCCTGATAAGTTTTATCAGGAAACTTATGGAACTGCTTTCTTCTGGAACATTCGTTTTATTTCCTTATCACAGAGGTGGCATTCAGTTGGTTCTGACCAGATCTGGAAAACCGGTAGCGGAAATTTTTGAGTAGTTTGGAGAACTGGTAGATACCACCTCTGACTGGTCCCACCCCAGTGGTGGGTTTCAAAAATTGTTTGAACCTACTCTGTGGGTGTGGCCTCCTTTGTGGGAGTGGCTTGCCGCCCATGTGACCGGATGGGAGGGGCTTGCCGCCCATGTGACCGGATATGAAGATGCCGACGACACTTGTCAGAACCACCTTAAATTATCTCACACACAGCACTGGCACGCATAAGAATATGATGTAAAACGAGCCGAGGTGGCGCAGTGGGTAGAGTGCAGTACTGCAGGCCACTTCAGCTGACTGTTATCTGCAGTTCAGCGGTTCAAATCTCACCGGCTCAAGGTTGACTCAGCCTTCCATCCTTCCGAGGTGGGTGAAATGAGGACCCGGACTGTGGGGGCGATATGCTGACTCTGTAAACCGCTTAGAGAGGGCTGAAAGCCCTATGAAGCGGTATATAAGTCTAACTGCTATTGCTATTGTTATTTTTTAAAATGCATCTCTGGTTTGCGTTAAAACAACTTCAACACACGCAATGTTCTGATTGCACCACAAACGCAGTAGTCATCCTTACCTTTCACAGAGGCACTGAGTTTCATAAATAGGAGCATGATAGTGTAGAATAATCATATCCAAGGACCAGTGGTGGGTTTCAAAAAATTTTTGGAACCTCTTCTGTAGGTGTGGCCTGCTTTCCGGGTCCACTGGTGGAACCTCTTCTAACCGGTTCGGTAGATTTGAAGAACCGGTTCTACCGAATAGGTGCGAACTGGTAGGAACCCACCTCTGGCCCATACGTACCGTTCGTATCCCACCACTGATCAGCAGAAAACTCTGACTGAAATTTCCTTCTCTCCTTTCCAGATCGACATGTTGCCTCTGTAATCACCTGACTTCTCTCTAAGGCAGTGTTTCTCAACCTCAACACCTTTAAGAAGTGTGGACTACAGTTCCCAGAATTCTCCGGTCAGCTTGATGAGGATTACAGTTCAGACATCTTCAAGTTGCGGAGGAAAAACTGCTTAAAGGTAATGGATGACCAAACTAATGCCCTTTTTTTAGATAGTGTTACTGGAAAGAAAGAAAGAAACATTACTTGCTAGTAATGTATTTATTGAAAACATTTTTAAAAAAAGCTGTCAGGCTTGTTTGTTTTCTGGTTAGCTGCAAATAAAAAAAGTTAAATACATGTATTTTTAAAGTAGATTGTAAAGATCTGATGAAAGAAATGTCCTTCTGGGTTCGGCTCCAAGTGGGGGAAAAGACACTGGAGACATGGAGGCTGCTTGGAAAGATGGTTTATTGGTGGACAGGACCACGTGGCTTGAGCCCTGAACAGAAAAGGGGATCACATGCTTCAATGTTGGTGGAGAAGAAGAGAAGGGCTGAGGAAGGGGCTTCCTAGGCTTTTTATAACCTGTTCAGTCCCACCTCTCTGTTTCCTGTTCCTGTGTAAGAAATGTATTCTGATTGGTTGTCAGACTCCCATAGGGCCATGCAGGGGCAACTCTCTAGGCTGCGTTTTGAATCCAGATTTGGTTGAGTTCTCAGATGCCATGTGGTGAGTTGAGTAAAGGGCCAATATTATCATGCCTTTACTCCCATCCCCCTGGGGCTGAAGTGGAGAAGTCTTTATTATGTAAAAGAGACTAGCTTGGCCTTCTTAATGGCCCATTAACAGTGGAGATGGGCAGGAAGCTACAGGCAGCTATTCTGTCTTTTAAAACATGTTTCTTTCTTTTCATATCCAGAGAAATATTCTGCCTTTTCAATATTTCCTAGGATATTTCATTTTTCCGGGAGAGGGCTAGGTGATAACTTCCCGCAGATCCTTACAATGTTGCCCAGAGGACTGTGAATAATACAATTATTAAGACTATACCATAAGTGAAATAATGTTAACTACATTCTCCTTCACTGCTAAATTGCTAGGAATGTTTCAAATGTTAGTCTTGAATTGGCATTAGTTATGTGATGCAGTATTGCTTCTCATTCTCTTTAATTGTTTGATTAGACTGCCATCTAGTGGACTATTGTTTCAGTCGATGGAAAGAACCATATTTTTAGCAGCTTAGTTCATCCAGAAATATGTGTCTTTTAATGTTTCTCTGAATTTTGCACAGATCTTTTTTTTTTTTTGGTGGTGGTGGGGAAGAACCTTCATTGGATATACATTTATTTTTAAGCTTGCCCAGAGGGGTGGCAAAATACTTCATTTTTTTGGGTATTATATTAAAACCTATTTTTTAAACATAGGGGAAGAAGTAAGGATGTGCAGATTTCTTAAAGTCTACATCATTTGCTTTTACAGAGTAACTATATGACATGTTGACAGCACTGTTCCCTCTTTTTGATTGCTGACTTCCTCTCACTGGGGCACATGGGATTTAAACTCCCATTTGTACCAGAGTTACAATTCAATCTAGAATTCTTTTTTTTATTAATTTTTTTTTTAATTTTTAATTTAAAACAAATACAACATCTTTCTTTACATGCTATAGGAAGTGTGTCAGTCGGTCACAAATAAACTTTCGTGCATCTCCTCCACAGTCAACAAACATAGCTCATGTTAACTCGAGCATTTTAACTCAAATATTCATACATATCACCATCATCGTATATCCATTTTCATTTGACTGTAATTATTATTTAAAAATATTGGTAAAAATAATAATCTTAAACATACATGCCCACACCAGTGGGAAAAGAAAAAATCAAAAAAAGAAAAAAAAAAGAAAAAAAGAACACTGGTATATATATATATATATATATATATATAGTATATCAGCTGGTTACAACATATTTTGGTGCATCTCTTCCATTAATTCATATTAATTCAAATATCTTAACTCAAATGTTTACTATATTAACATCATTATACCTCCACTTTTAGTTGACTACAGTTATTTAAACATCCTTCATCCTTAACTATGCCAAAGAATTAATCCATAACACCTGCTGACATTTCATTTACTTGTTTGTAAAATCCTCTATTAACATCAAATCCTCATATCCTATTTTAGCTGAACATCCATAGTATTTAATACCAAAAATTCCATCTTCCATGCAATATAGTATATCAATTTAGAATTCTGATGTGGATCCACCGTGAGAGCATGAGAGGGGAGGTAGGAGAGTAGGACTTTGGTTTATGTGAGAACAGAGAACAGCCCATATATGGTGGCTTGGGAAGGGGAACATTTCAAGAGACTCCATCTTAATTTGCTTGGGGATTTACTCTCACAGTTTTCAAGATTGTGGGTTTTTTTTTTTTGTTGTTGATTGGCACTACTGATGTGTTGTGACTCAGCAGAAGTTTGCTGTGAATTGAGTCGGGATGCAGGAATAACAATGCAGCTGGGGCTCGTTAGGGTTGTCTTCTGGAGATAAAAGGACTGATGGTGCCACGCCCTGGTTGCAGAAGTCAACGTTCATTCATCGGTCGTGGTTTGTTTGTGAGAGGCACTTGGATAAGTGATTTCCTTTCTTTCTGTAAACCTGGTGTTGCTGTAATTAGCTCTTTGTTTTTGCATTCTGCTGCATAACCTTTTTTGCCAGAGACTTTATTTATCTTTATTTTTGGGCTCGCAGCCAGCGTGAGCCAGGACTGATAAAGTTATTTCCTTTTAAGTCTGTCTGACTGTCATCTGTGATCGAGTGAGGAAGGGGGGGGGTCAGAACACTGATGACTGTTTGAACTTGGAAGTTTGAATTCTCAGTTCGATGGGCCAGCCATATGGTGCTTGACACCTACACAGTTCTTCCTGGATTGGCAACCTAACACTTACAGGACATTTATTTCTAATGGGTGAAACTCAGTTGCTCATTTTGGTTGGCATGCTGTGGGTTTTTTGCTCATAGGAAATTTGGGTGAAGAGCAAGAAATGATTTTTTTTTATGATAGCACCCACCAGAGGTGGGTTCCTACCAGTTCGCACCTATTCGCTAGAACCGGAGATTCCTGGGCAATGAAGAAGAAAAATTACAGCTCCCAAGAGAAACCAGCATGGCTGAGTAAAGAACTCTCTGACAAATTGAAAGACAAAAAAGATAAGTATTAAAAGTGGAAAGGGGAGGGGAGGCATAACTAAGGCAGAATATCAGCAAATAGCCCGAGCATGTAAAGATGAAGTGAGGAAAGCTAAGGCTCACAATGAAGAAAGGCTTGCCACAAAAGTTAAAAAAAATAACAAAAAAAAGCTTCTTGCAATATGTTAAAAACAAGAAAAGATTAAGAAAACAATTGGTCCATTGCTGGGAGAACGTGGCAAGAAGGTGACAAGCAACAGAGAGAAAGCAGAACTATTTAACTCATGTTTTGCATCTGTCTTTACACAAAGGGATAAAACAGTCCAACCTATCAAAAACAGCACCACAAAAATAAGATTAAGTTGAAATAGGGAAGAAAATGGTAAGTGAGCACCTGTCTACCCTAGACGAGTTCAAATCACCAGGACTGGGTGGATTACACCCCAGGGTTCTGAAGGAACTGGCAGACGAGATCTCAGAACCACTGAACTATATCTTTCGGAGATCCTGGAGCACCAGGGAACTGCCAGGGGACTGGAAAAGAGCTGATGTGGTTCCCATCTTCAAAAAAGGAAAAAAAAATAGATCCAGGAAACTTTAGACCTATCAGCCTGACCTCAATACCAGAAAAGATTCTGGAAAAGATAATCAAGCAATGAATTAGCAAACACCTAGAAGTAAACAAAGTAATAGCCAAAAGCCAACATGGGTTTGTCAAAAACAGATCATGCCAGACTAATCCTATTGCATTCTTTGACAAAGTGACAAAATTACTGGACCAGAGGAATGCCATCGATATAATTTACTTGGACTTCAGCAAGGCATTTGATAAAGTAGACCATAACCTACTACTAGATAAAGTAGAAGAATGTGGGTTGGGCAGTATCACCACCAGATGTATTCGTAACTGGCTGACCAACCGCACTCAACGTGTAGTCCTCAATGGAATTGCAGCTACATGGAGGGAAGTATGAAGTGGAGTACCCCAAGGCTCTGTTTTAGGCCCAGTACTCTTCAACATCTTCATCAATGATTTGGATGAGGGAATAAATGGGGAACTCATCAAATTTGCAGATGACACCAAGCTGGCAGGAATAGCCAACAGGCTTAAGATACAGAAGGATCTTGACAAACTTGAACATTGGGCACTATCTAATAAAATGAAATTCAATGGTGAAAAGAGTAAGGTTCTACATTTAGGCAACAAAAATGAAATGTACAGGTACAGTATAGGTGGTACCTTGATCAACAGTAGTAACTGTGAAAGGGATCTTGGAGTCCTAATGGACAACCGTTTAAATAGGAGCCAGCCGTGTGCAGCAGCTGCCAAAAAAGCCAACACAGTTCTAGGCTGCATCAACAGAGGGATAGAATCAAGATCACTTGAAGGGTTAATATCACTGTACAATGCCTCAGTAAGGCCACACTTGGAATACTGCATTCAGTTTTGGTCACCACGATGTAGAAAAGATGTGGAGACTCTGGAACGAGTGCAGAGAAGAGCAACAAAGATGATTAGGGGACTGGAGACTAAAACATATGAAGAACGGTTGCAGGTATGTCTAGTTTAATAGAAAGAAGGACTAGGGGAGACATGATAGCAGTCTTCCAATATCTCAGGGATTGCCACAAAGAAGAGGGAGTCAAACTATTCTCCAAGGCATCTGAGGGTAGAACAAGAAACAATGGGTGGAAACTAATCAAGGAGCAATTTCCTGACAGTTAGAACAATTAATCAGTGGAACAGAATTTGCCTCCAGAAGTTTTGAATGCCCCAACACTGGAAGTCTTTAAGAAGATGTTGGATAGCCATTTGTCTGAAACAGTATAGGGTTTCGTGCCTAGGCAGGGGGTTGGACTAGAAGACCTCCAAGGTCCCTTCCAACTCTGCTATTGTATTGTATTGCATTGCATTGCATTGCATTGCATTGCATTGTATTGTATTGTATTGTATTGTATTGTATTGTAATGAACTACCAGCTTAGACTTGAAGCAAAAGATTCTTTTTCTGTCCCATTCAGTTATTAGAAAGGGCAAATCTATGTATTACCAAACATATTTTTTTATCACTCTAACTCATTTAATTTTCTTTTCCTTATTAGTTCATTTATTTATTACCGTTTTAATCTCTTTTTAATTTGTTTCTATAATACTCGTTTGGTTTGGTTTTTAAATGGTGACTGAAAAGTTCATTTTTTTCTCTCCTTACATTACAAAGAGTTTGAGCAACAGCCCATGTTTCATTTCAAAATTTCTATTGATCAGCTGTTAAATCTGTTACAGTTAAACAGTGGGGATTGCAATTATCTTATTTCTTAATCTGATATATCACTTTTCCCGCCTTATTCTAAGTTAATTACAGAGATTTGAGTAGAAGCTGGTTACAAATCACAACGTATAGCATGTTGTGGAAGTAATTAAAAATACTTTATGAAGCAGTAATGGTCACGAAAGCCTTTTACTGGAAGCAAACTTTAAATCAAGACCAAGACAACGAATTTCTGTGGATTCAAGGAGTGTTTTCTATTACAAGGTTAAATAGCAAGCGTGTCATTTATGTAAAAGCAAAATATATGTTCAGCCAAGAATCTCTGACACATTGCTTTAAGGCACTGTAATTCTCAGTCACTTGAGTGTCATTGGAGGTGGAAATGTGTGTGTGTGGGGGAAATGTCTCTCTAGTGAGGTAGAAAGCATTTTGAAAAAGATTCCCAAGATACGTCCGCTGGAGGGCAAAGAAAGAGAGAGAAAATGAAGTGACACCTCTTTGCCTTAAGGGAACCAAAGGAAGAACTTACTGAGAGCCTCTCTTCTAAGCTGGCTGGGGGGAAAAAAATCACATCAGCTCTAAAAGGACTTCACGTTATAAAAGACCGTCAGTATACTGGCATACGGATCTTTCCATCACGGTGTAATTCTATCTCCTTCCCACCCTCTATAATTGATTAAATGCTTGCTCTGAGGCAAAAAGGCTTTTTCAACACTGCTCAAACACAGGAGCGTTCTGTACAATCTCAGCAGGGTGACAGGGCATGGATTTCTATCTTTTCCAGGTGATAGAAAGGTAGGTGGGAGCACTTTGTCATGATTAATCACCAATGTGGCTAGGAAGTAAGCCAGAACCTTAATTAAGCTGAAGGTCAGATAGACATGTAACTTTTCCAATGGTTTTGTCTGTGTCCAGGTCTTTTCTCTCTCACACAGTCAAGATTAAATCTTGTCAACCTGTGTACATTGAGACAACAGAATATATTCTGTGATTCAAGTACAAAGAATTACTCTTGCTTGATCCCTATATGTACATCCTAAGTCATCCAAAACAGAACTCTGACGGATTGGAATATACAGAGCAATGAGCCACTTGTGTGTGTGTGTGTGTGTGTGTATACATACATACATACATACATACATACATACATACATATATATGTTATATTTGTGCTGATAAATAAATAAAGGGAGACTAGTATAGATCTATTTCAAGCTATTTAGCTCTCATCAGCTAGCCATACCCTTTCTGGGAATCGAACCTGTGCTCTATTGCCTCTTAGGCAGATGTGTTAACCATTGAGCTACAGAGCTGGACTCCTTATCAGCCAGGCCAGGGTGAAAGGTATATATTTAAAGTCACAACCCCTGGTATGCCCAAATACTAGTCTCCCTTTATTTATTTATCAGCATAAAAAATATAACAAATGTAACAAAAAGGCAACAGTAAAAAATATTGGGTTGGACTCTGGATGGACTCTTGTGACGAGCCGAAGGACAGAGAATGGAAGTGTGATCTTCCCCCCATATTTGGGCATACCAGGGGTTGTGACTTTAAATATATATATATATATGTTATATTTATGCTGATAAATAAATAAAGGGAGACTTATATATATATATATGTGTGTGTGTGTGTGTGTGTGTGTGTGTGTGTGTGTGTCTGTGTGTCTGTGTGTCTGTGTGTGTCTGTGTCTGTGTCTGTATGTGTCTCTGTGTGTGTCTGTGTGTGTATATATATATTGTGGCCATCAATCAGAGGTGGGTTCCTACCAGTTTGCACCTATTCGGTAGAACCGGTTCATCAAATCTACCGAACCGGTTAGAAGAGGTTCCACCAGTGGACCCGGAAAGCAGGCCACACCTACAGAAAGAGGTTCCAAAATTTTTTGCAAATGTAAAGACCTACCAAACTAGGCATCTTCCAGCATGTTGAACTACAATGCACATAATTCTCACCAATAGGGTTACCGAGTTGTCTGAAAGACTTTTGACTGCGAAAAGGAAGGAAGGGATGCACTGCTTTTAAAATGTGTAACAGGAGAAGAGCGTGATAATATTCTGTGTGATATAATAAGGCTGTGATGAACATCCCAGTCCTACGGGATTGGGCAGCCTATAAATCCATTAAATGATAATGATAATGAGCTTTTTCCCAAACTATTGGAAGCAGGAGTATTTGAAGGACATCAGAAGTAGGTTTTATGCCACTCTAAGAGCCGAGGTGGCGCAGTGGTTAAATGCAGCACTGCAGGCTACTTCAGCTGACTGCAGTTCTACAGTTCGGCTGTTCAAATCTCACCGGCTCAAGGTTGACTCAGCCTTCCATCCTTCCGAGGTGGGTAAAATGAGGACCCAGACTGTGAGGGTGATATGCTGACTCTGTAAACCGCTTAGAGAGGGCTGAAAGCCCTATGAAGCGGTATATAAGTCTAACTGCTATTGCTATTGCTAATACCAACAAACCAGCTGTGGAGTTTGAAATGGAAACTATAGCGGGTCAACACCACAGTGAATACCACAGTAGCTGTGTGAATTCTGTTTCATAAAATAAAATTATATTTGAACAGGACAGTTCTTTCAAAGAATAGCATAACGGAGAACACCGGCCGGGATTTGTAGCACAGGCTTTAGAAATATGTGACTTTAAAAAAAAAACCTGTTCTGAGAAATCTGGTTCTACACAGGGCCTTAAAAATAACCTGATTTTGCTTTTTGCTGAACATTACACCTGGAAAGAGATGATGAAAAGAAAGGATTAAAGAGATTATACATATTGCATAGATATTCCTAGGAATGGTAGCTGGTATCAAGCTGAGCTCCACGTCTCTAAATCCAAACATTACAAGCCTAATATTTTGTATTCCGTAGAAGCCGATCAGAAAAGTCAGCTACTATAAAAAGATGGGAGTTGTTTAAGCACTGTGTGGTTCCTTGTTTATACAACATATTTGTGCCCAAAGCATTTAACTGCCAGACATACACACACAAAACCATTATAAAAGCCAGAAATTATATAGGTTTAGTAGTTTAGAGCCGAGGTGGTGCAGTGGTTAGAGTGCAGCACTGCAGGCTTACTTCAGCTGACTGCAATTCAGCAGTTCAGCTGTTCAAATCTCACCGGCTCAAGGTTGACTCAGCCTTCCATCCTTCCGAGGTGGGTAAAATGAGGACCCGGATTGTTGTTGGGGGCAATTTGCTGACTCTGTAAACCGCTTAGAGAGGGCTGAAAGCCCTAGTAAGCGGTATATAAGTCTAACTGCTATTGCTATTGCAAGTAGTGTTTTAGTAGTATAGGGATGCAGTGGCTAAGATGTTGAGCTTGTCAATCAGAAAGGTCGGCAGTTTGGTGGTTTGAATCCTCGTGCTACGTAACAGAGAGGGCTCCCATTACTTGTCCCAGCTTCTGCCAACCTAGCAGTTCGAAAGCATGTAAAAAAGGCAAGTAGAAAAATAGGAATCCCCTTTGGTGAGAAGGTAACAGCGTTCCATGCGCCTTCGGTGTTTTGTCATGCCGGCCACATGACCACGGAGACATTTTCGGATAGCGCTGCTTTGAAATGGGGATGAGAACCACCCCCTAGAGTCAGAATCGACTGGCACATATGTGCGAGGGGAACCTTAACCTCGTAGTTCTTGACTTTCCCAAGTCTAAATGCATCTCTATGAATGTGAGCTGCTTGAATATCCCCATATTGTAGTTCTACTGTTTCTTTGTTTAGTAGCTCAAAAGATGTGAAAAGGCCTTTGGAAAATATCATTCTCTCTCTGTTCCACACATTATTGGTGCTTCCATACTAATGACTAATGCTACAATAATTTTTATTTCAAACAGATTGAAATGTGAAACATCAGAGTATTTCTTTAAAAATAATTAAGTAGCTGACAAAATATTGATGATAGCAAGGCGGTGCTAAATTAAGAAGTAGTATCAGGTCTTCCCACCAGACATATATATATCAGCTCAGATGTCTCTTCAATTAATGTAATTTATGCGGCCGCGCGAGCGATTGTGGGTGCACCTCGTTTCACCCACATAACACCTATCCTCCGCGAGCTGCACTGGCTACCTGTCGATCTCCGGGTACGCTTCAAGGTGCTACTTGTCACCCATAAAGCCCTTCATGGTAGTGGATCTGGGTACTTGAGAGACCGCCTACTGCCAATTACCTCCATGTGACCTATTAGATCTCACTGATTAGGCCTCCTCCGAGTTCCATCTGCCGGTCAGTGCCGACTGGCAACCACGCGGAGGAGAGCCTTCTCGGTGGTAGCTCCGACCCAATGGAACGATCTCCCTGTGGAGATTCGTACCCTCACCACCCTCCAGACCTTCCACACAGCCCTCAGAATCTGGCTATCCCGTCAGGCCTGGGACTAAGATTGTAACCCGCCCGAATGGTATGAATGTTGTGTTTTTTAATTATGTATTGTCTTATATGTTTAAAAGTTTGTCTTTCTCCCCCCTTCCCTTTTTAAGTTGTGAGCCGCCCTGAGTCCCCCCAGGGAAAAGGGCGGCATATAAATAAACTCAATACCAATACCAATACCAATTTATGTTTATGGAGCTTCTGTTGATAAAACATAGATTGGGGGGGGATTAGCGCAGCTATATTTTAATGCGAACTTATGTATATTCTACATTCAGGTTTTCTATGCAACACATGAACTAAAAAGAATTTTCCTTCAAAATTCTTTTTAAATTAAAAAAAAGATGTTCTTCTAATAAACTGCCCCCTCAACAAATGATAAGTGTCTGCACAATAATATAAATTGTGATGTTAAAAAGAGACACCAGGGGAAATGGTTTGCAAAACAGTGTGTATTAGCTAAAGTTGCACACAAAAGTATAAATCAAGAGAATGATGCAAAAGAGTTGATGATCATTTTCCTTCAGAACTCTTCTAGGCAAACTTTTATACCAAACTTTTATACAAACAAAAATGAGTAGATGGGGGAATAAAAATGGCACATTAGCCTTCATTATGGCCTCCAAAATAATGAATGTGTTGGATTTAAAAGGGAAAGATGTCCTTGATATCTTTATTTATTTCTTCACTTATGCAGAGTAACTTTATTTAAGATTACAATTTACACCAATGATGACTAATACAAACTAAAAAAGAAAATAAAAAATAGTAGGTGAAGAAAAGGAAAAAGGGGAAGAAATATGGGAAAGAATGAAAAAAATAGGAATATAATAAAAATAAAGTAAACGTAAAAAGAAGTGACATTTCTTTTATTACCCAAGCATGCACAATCTTAATAATGTATCAGACCAAGCTGCGCATGTGCAAGATTAGAGATGGCTGCTAGGCATTCTGCTCCGTGTTAATTCAGACGGAAAAACGCTGGAAACTCCTAAAATATCAACTTGCACCTTCTGTGAAGGGGTCCTCAGGGATGTCCGGAGTCTGGAGGACTCGAGGGGCCCAGACCTTTGCGGGGGTCGCCGTTTTCGGGCGGCCCCGGTTTGCTCAATCTCCGAAGGTCTATGTGCTGCCTGTGCTGCTCGGCGGTGGGGGAGGCGACGCCATGCTGGTAGCGGCGGCAGCGTGCTTCGGCATTTTCTTTCAGTGGCGGCGTCCTTCGGCGTTTCTCAGCGGCTTCAGTGTCTTGGTTTTGTTGGCTGCACCTCCTGGGGACTTTGTTTGCTTGCCATTGCCCCGGAGAGAGAGTGGACGGACGGAGGAACTGTTGGGACTGTTGGCTGCACCTCCTGGGGGCTCTGCTCGGCCGCCATCGCCCCGGAGAGAGAGCGGACGGATGAGAATATTGCTGGGACTACTGGCTGTATTCCTGGGGGCTTTGCCTGGCTACCATCGCTCCAGAGAGAGAGTAAACGGACGGAAATATTGCTGGGACTGAGAAAATTGGGCGGCTGGTTTTGCCTGGTGCCGCGTCAGTCCCTCTGGATGGCTCTCCTCCTTGTTCGGCCCCGTTTTCGTTCCGCCATTGCCCCCTCCCTCCCCCGCTCTTGTTTGGTCAGGTGGCCCCTCAGATGTGACTCCGTCTTTGCCTGTCCCCACTGCTGCGAGGCTTCCTCCTGTGTTTTCTGCCTGGCACTTGACTATCCTTTATTGTGGCATCCTAACATCTGGCCTCTTCTTGTCGCGGCCTTTGGATTTCTAGGCTTGCTGGCACGCTTCCATCTGGCTCTGATTATTGCCACTATTACCATCTGCTATTACCCTTGGGGCATTGCTCTGGACAGTGCCTGTGGAAGAAAGCCCTCTGCCATCTTTGACTGTTCCGGACCTGTTAGACCTTTTCAGACCCACAGAAGAAGAGGGGGATATGAGACACTCCCCCATATATCCTATTTGGACTGCAGCTGGACTCCAGTTATTCTAACCATCCCGAACGCTGAGAGCCAGTTATGTTACCTGAACTTGCACTTTTAACAACTGCGCAATTTATCTTTTCTTCTCTTTTCTTTCTTCTTTTCTTCTTTCTTTTGTATGGGATATGCATGGGATATGTATGTGATTGAGTGAATGTTCCCACTTTTTACTACTTATCATTGTTGTATTTTTTGTGTTTTTAACCGCTACGTGGGGATTGCCTGGGTGAGTGAATGAGTATGTATGATTCGGAGGACCTGCCGGGGAATGCGGGGGGCACGGGGGTGGCTAAGGGGACTAGAGACACGGGAGAGGGCCAGAGCATTACAGTCGTAACAGGGAGGGGCAGATATGGCGGGGACTTTAGGGCTGGCCATTACCGGGGAAGGAGGGTCCGCTACGTTACAGAGATCCCTCCTTCCGGCCCTATGAGTCCCACTCTGAGGCCAGACGGCGCGAGTAATCAGGACCCTGGTCTCAGGCTGCTGTCGCTAAATGCCAGGTCTGTGGTTCACAAGGCTCCTCTCGTCCGGGACTTAATTTTAGACGAGAGGGCAGACCTGGCATGTATTACTGAAACCTGGCTGGGCCCGGAGGGAGGAGTCCCCCTCGTAGAGATGTGCCCAGAAGGATTTCAGGTGCTGCACCAGCCGAGAGCCCAGAGAAGGGGTGGGGGTGTGGCTATTGTTATCCGGGAGTCGTTAGCACCTCGTAGGATCCCTGCTCCGGAGCTTGTCGGGTGTGAGTCTCTGCTGGTAAAGTTGGACCTCAAGGGTCAAGTGGGTCTGCTGTTAACGTACCTGCCTCCCAACAGCGTTGTAGCAACCCTCCCCTCGCTCCTCGAGTCGGTAGCCGAGCTAGCAATTGAGTTCCCTAGACTTATGGTCTTGGGGGACTTCAATTTGCCGTCACTCGGTGAACGCTCTGATGGGGCGCAGGAGTTCATGGCTTCCATGACGGCCATGGGCTTGACCCAGGTAATTCGGGGCCCAACTCACTCAGCGGGTCACATGCTCGACCTCGTATTTCTCTCGGAGCAGTGGATTTGTGATCTTGGTCTGAGGGGTAATGAGATCATACCCCTGTCGTGGTCAGACCACTGCCTACTGAGGCTCGACTTTCGGAGACCAAACCCCCACTGTAGGGAGGAGGAACCGACCAGGTGGTTCCGCCCCAGGCGACTTATGGAGCCATTAAGGTTCCAGACGGAGCTTGGGGTTATTCCTGATACTCTCGCCCACAGTCCGGTGGAGACTCTGGTTGCTGCCTGGCACTCGGCAGCATCGGAGACCCTTGACCGGATTGCGCCACTACGGCCCCTCCGAGGCGGCGGATCCCGGAGGCCCCCTTGGTTCACCGAGGAGCTCCGGGAGATGAAGCGCCGGAGGAGACGCCTAGAGCACCTATGGAGGTCCGATAAATCCGAATCGAACTGAGCAATCCTAACAACCAGCACCAAGGAGTACATCAGGGCACTTAGGGCAGCAAAAAGATCCCACATTGCCACCTTGGTTGCGTCCGCTGAGTCCCGCCCAGCCGCCCTGTTTAGGATAACCCGTTCCCTCCTAAATAGGAGGGATACAGGGAAACCCTTGCAGGGTAGAGCTGAGGATTATGCCCAATTCTTAGCGGACAAAATTGCTCGGTTTCGGTCGGATTTGGACTCCATCCCTGCAGTTCCAGCCGAGGCACAAGAGGATGAATTGGTAGACCACCTCTGGGTTGAGTTTCAGGATGTTGCCCCTGGGGATGTGGACAAGGCCATGAGAGCTGTGAGTGCCTCCACCTGTGTACTGGACCCGTGTCCCTCATGGCTGGTTGCTAACAGCAGTGAGGTGACATGAGGCTGGATCCAGGCGGTTGTTACCGCCTCTCTTCGGGAGGGGCACTTCCCCGCCGCACTTAAAGCAGCGGTGGTGAGACCCCTCCTGAAGAAGCCATCTCTGAATCCAGCTGCCCTTAACAACTACCGTCCAGTCTCCAACCTCCCTTTTGTTGGGAAGGTTGTTGAGAAGGTGGTGGCCTTCCAGCTTCAGTGGTCCTTGGAGGAAGCAAGCTATCTCGACCCCTTCCAGTCAGGCTTCAGACCCGGTTACAGCACAGAAACCGCTTTGGTCGTATTGACCGATGATCTTTGGAGAGCCAGAGATGGAGGCCATGCTTCCATCCTGGTTCTCCTTGATCTCTTGGCGGCTTTCGATACCATCGACCATGGTATCCTTCTGCGACGACTGCGGGAGGTGGGAGTGGGAGGCACTGTGTTACGGTGGTTCTCCTCCTACCTCTCGGACAGGTCGCAGTCAGTGTTAGTGGGGGGGGGCAGAGATCGACCCCTAGGCCCCTAACATATGTGGTGCCGCAGGGTTCGGTCTTATCCCCCCTACTATTTAACATCTACATGAAACCGCTGGGTGAGATCATTCGGAGGCACGGGATAAGATACCATCAATATGCGGACGATACTCAGTTGTATCTGTCCGCCCCGTGCCAACTCAATGAAGCGGTGGACGTGATGAACCGGGGTCTTGAGGCCGTTATGGACTGGATGAGGGCTAACAAGCTTGTACTCAACCCGGAGAAGACCGAGTGGCTGTTGTGTTTTCCTCCCAATAATTCGATCAGTGTTCCATCGCTCAGGCTGGGGGGTCAAATTTTATACCCCTCAGAGAGGGTTCGCAACTTGGGAGTCCTCCTGGATCCACAGCTGACTTTTGACCATCATCTGACGGCTGTGACCAGGGGGGCATTTGCCCAGGTTCGCCTGGTGCGCCAGTTGCGACCCTACCTGAACCGGGAGGCTCTCACAACAGTCACTCGGGCCCTTGTGACCTCTAGGCTGGAATACTGCAATGTGCTCTACATGGGGCTGCCCTTGAAGAGCATCCGGCGACTTCAGCTAGTCCAGAACGCAGCAGCGCGAGTGATTGTGGGTGCACCTCGGTTCACCCACATAACACCTATCCTCCGCGAGCTGCGCTGGCTACCTGTTGATCTCCGGGTGCGCTTCAAGGTGCTACTTGTCACTCATAAAGCCCTTCATGGTAGTGGGTCTGCGTACTTGAGAGACCGCCTCCTGCCAATTACCTCCCTGCGACCAATTAGATCACATAGATTAGGCCTCCTCCGAGTTCCATCTGCCAGTCAGTGCCGACTGGCAACTACACGGAGGAGAGCCTTTTCAGTAGTAGCTCCGACCCTTTGGAACGATCTCCCCGTGGAGATTCGTACCCTCACCACCGTCCAGACCTTCCTCACAGCCCTTAAGACCTGGCTAGCCCATCAGGCCTGGGGACAAAGATAATTGCCCCCACCCGAATGATGAATGAATGTTGCTTACTATTTTACTTCTATGTATTGTTTGTGTTTATTGTCTGTATACCCACACCCTTCATTTTATGTAAGCCGCCCTGACTCCCCTCAGGGAAAAGGGCGGCCTATAAGTATTAATAAATACTTAAATACTCAGTTTCTCTGAAAATATAACAAACTCTTTTTACATATTCCATCTCTTATCTATAACAAATCATTAAATCTCATCATTTCAGTCTTGATGTTGGCAGGAATCTATTAGGGGTTACCAGAGATAATAATATAAATAAATAAATGGATCCTTCCTAACACTCTTGACCTTTAAACCCTTTAAATAATGTCCTGAAACTTTATTTCTTTTCATTTTTTTCTTTGTCCCTTCTTACAAAACACCTGTGGCCTGTAATTTCCACTGTCAATCAGTGTCAATCATGATACTAGTTTCTGTTCTACAGTATCTTTTAAATATAGTCTATCTATAGAGGCAGATACTCTTAAACTTAGTCCATTGTTAGTCCAAAATATCCTTCAATACGTTCAGTGTTAAAATATTTTGCTTCGTTCTGTATTAGTAAATTGAATTTGAGTGTTCTTTACCTTTAAATTATAATCTTTGGGTTCTTCTATTTCCTACTGGGGTCCAATTTTTAAAGTCTTAAGGTGTTTTTTTAATTAAAAGAATTCATGTCCAAAGCATTTTCCCGTGGGAAGGATTCTCTATAATTAATTCCAAAGTATTATTTCAAATTTATCTGGACCCTTAGTCCATTTTAACCTTCTAAAATGAAAGTTTTAATTACTCTTTTGCTGTTTATTCTAGAGGTGGGGGGAAAGTCCTTGTATTTAAAACTTCTATCGCTAAGGATTGAAGGATCCTGACCTGTTGTTGGAAAAACCTTCACGATCAGAATGTTCCTAATACGCGAAAAGCGATTTCCAACAGTGATTAGAAAAGGAAGTACGCAAATCCAGTGTCCTTCAGATGAATTGATAACTGAGCAAGATGGCTACTCTCTGTTCTCCCAGGGCTCTAAACCCACTGAGGACCATTTTCTTGCAGTGTCCTTGGGAGGAGTAGCTTTCTGAAGCAGATATGAGTGACCTCCAATTCCTTCCTCTTGTATAGAGGGATTTATGAAAAGCCAATCTATTCACTAGCTTTTTATTCTGCCGTGGCTGTCAGCTTCTCTTTTCACAGAGTCATCTTCAGTCCCACTTCCCCAGAAGTCCAACTTCTTTGCTTATTCCAAGGGATATCAGCATGTTTGATACAGTACTAGGATAATGCTACTACAGTGGTGGGTTTCAAAAATTGTTCGAATCTACTATGTGGGTGTGGCCTCCTTTGTGGGAGTGGCTTGCCGCCCATGTGACCGAATGGGAGTGGTTTGCTGCCCATGTGACCGGATATGATGATGCCGACGACACTTGTCAGAACCACCTTAAATTACCTCACACACAGCACTGGCCTGCATAAGAATATGATGTCAACTTGTTTTTTAAAAGGCATCTTTGGTTTGCGTTAAAACAACTTCAACACACGCAATGTTCTGATTGCACCACAAACGCAGTAGTCATCCTTACCTTTCACAGAGGCACTGAGTTTTATAAATATGAGCATTATAGTGTAGAATAATCATATCCAAGGACCAGTGGTGGGTTTCAAAAAATTTTGGGACCTCTTCTGTAGGTGTGGCCTGCTTTCCGGGTCCACTGGTGGAACCTCTTCTAACCGGTTTGGTAGATTTGACGAACCGGTTCTACCGAATAGATGCGAACTGGTAGGAACCCACCTCTGTGCTACTACTAACAGTTGGGCAACAACAGTGGTCTCCAATTCAGTATTAAGGCAACATGTATATTTGCTCCAGTATCTTGTGTGCTTCCAAAACAAAACGGATCCACCACACTGGAAAATGCAAGAAGTGACAAACTTCCTTCACCAATGAAAAACCATTGTTTTCAACAAGAAAACAGAAGAGAAGGATAAGAGAAGGACCAGGGGAGACATGATAGCAGGGTTCCAATATTTGAGGGGGTACCGCAGTTATTTCCCAAACACCTGAAGCCCAGACAAAGAATAATGGGTGGAAACTGATTACAGAGAGATTCAACCTAGAAATAAAGATACATTTTTCAACAGTAAAAACAATCAACCAATGGAACAGCTTGCTTTAGAAGTTGTGGGAGCTTCACAGTGGTGGGTTTCAAAGATTTTTGGAACCTCTTCTGTAGGTGTGGCCTGCTTTCCGGGTCCACTGGTGGAACCTCTTCTAACCGGTTTGGTAGATTTGACGAACCAGTTCTACCAAATTGGTGCGAACTGGTAGGAACCCACCTCTGGAGCTTCATCACTGGAAGCTTTCAAGAAGAGATTGGACTGCCATTTGTCAGAAATGGTTTAGATCTCCTGCTTGGGTGGGAGGTTGGACTAGAAAACCTACAAGGTCCGTTCCAACTCTATTAATCTGTTAAATCTGTTAATGACACATTAAGGATACTGGATGGCACAACAAGAAATGAAATGGTGACGCTAAGTTGTCATGAATTCATCAAATTGCTTGAAGAGAGCAGCTTGGGAAATAAATCTTGACAGTTCTTGATGGCTATTTAGTTCAAATAGCTATTGAAAGATAATGATACCACCTCTAGTAGCTCCAGTAAGTTCTTGTCCACACTCCATTCACACATATACCCATCCACCCACACATACACACACACACACACACACACACACAGCGTTGTAGTTGTAGTTGTAGTTGAGTTTATTTATAGGCCGCCCTTTTCCCTGAGGGGACTCAGGGCGGCTAACAACTTGTATGGGAGGGGGAAAACATACAATAACATATAGACACAATGTATAATTAAAATCGAGCAACATTCATTCAACATTCGGGTGGGGGCGGATTATACTCTTTACCCCCAGGCCTGACGGGATAGCCAGATCTTGAGGGCTGTGCGGAAGGTCTGAAGGGTGGTGAGGGTACGAATCTCCACGGGGAGAGGGAGGGAGAGAGAGAGGAAGGGAGGGAAAGAGGGAGAGATCATAAAAGTTCATACATGCTATTTCCCCTATTTATTACCTGAAGTTATGCCACTGTTTCTACAGAGGCTGCATTTTGCAATAAGCGTGGTTATCAAACTAATTTCTTGCCTTTTTATTGTTCATTAAACTTAAGTATTTTGCAACTTCCCATTTCCTTATAAAATCGATATCATAAATCTAAAACTTATTCTACATTAAGTCCCCAAGCTTCTCATTAGAAATGCCACTGCTAAACATATATAATCCTGTTTGAGACAGGATTTTAATTTGATGCATCTTGTAATTTGCTGTTCTCGACATGATGCTGAAACAAAGAATAAACTTGGAACTTATTTCACACGTTCACCGAGTCCCATGAACTTGATGCTGAACCATATGCAATTTTGCTTGTTTATAACTAAAAATACTTTAGCCAGTAGACGGATGGGACCCTCTGAGGTGAGAGCAACTGGCTGAAGAGCATTGCTTCCTGGGTGAAAAAAACAATTTTGAAAGAAAATTCATTCTTGGCACAACAAATACTTCGTTTTAATCTCTTGCTCTTCTAAAGAATAATTTTCTTTCTTCAGAACAAAAACCAATCACCTCATTTCGTCCCTAGAAACCACATTTTTTTCCCATCAACACGCGGGCTTATTATTTTTCCAAAGAAATTACTAGGCTATATCATAATATAATATAACACTTGTTCCCAAGAGTAGAAATTGTCACAGAATGGCATTTAGTGCATAATTGATGGAAACACAAGGCCCCAATTCACATTCTTGGGAGGAGACACAGGTTCTTAGAGGGTTGAAGCGTGAACCATAAGGTATATTCTATCCATGCAATGTCTACTAATGGGAGAAGGAATGGTTTTCAAATTGATTGGTAGATCAAAATACTTTGCTTTCCAACTTTTTGATAGAATTTTCATGCTGTACCATCTGCTGCCTTAGACACCAACTTTACCTAGAGCAGGAATAATTCTAGGAGGACAACTTTGGCATTCTGGAGTCACTTTTGCTTACCTTATGATCTTTGATTACTGCAATGTGCTCTACATGGGAGCTACCCTTGAAAAGCGTTCGGAGACTGCAACTAGTCCAGAATGCAGGCCGCACGAGCGATATTGGGTGTACCTAGGTACACCCATGTCACACCTATCCTCCGCGAGCTGCACTGGCTACCCATTGGTCTCCAGACGCAATTCAAGGTGTTGGTTATTACCTTTAAAGCCCTACATGGCTTAGGACCCGCATACCTGCGAGACCACCTACTGCCACACTCCTCCCAGAGGCCAGTAAGATCCCTCAGGGGTGGGCCTCCTTCACATGCCGTCAAGCCGACAATGTCGGCTGGTGGCTCCCTGGAGGAGGGCCTTCTCTGTGGCTTCCCCAAACCCTTTGGAACGAACTACCCCCAGAAATCCGGACCTCACCCACTCTCATGGCCTTCAGAAAAACTGTCAAGGACCTGGCTATTCCGGCAGGGCCTGGGGCTCTTGACTTCATCGTTGAGGTCCAGCCCCGACTTGAAATTGAATGAATCTGTGTTGTTTTTTAACTTACCTATCTATTTTTATTTTTTTCTTTTCTTTTCTTTCCCCTCTCTGTAAGCCGCCTGGAGTCCTCCGGGATTGGGCGGCCTATAAATAAAATTAACCTTGAAACTTAAACTTGAAACTTCTGATTAGTAATACCAGGAGCTGTATGTCTGTAGCTCTTTCAGCAATAATGGGTCTCTTCTTTCTGCATGTCACTGCTCTATTCACTGGTATTCCCCAATGGAAAATTTTGAAAAAAAATCCGTCATTATTGGATAGTTACTTCTTCTTTCTAGTTTAGGAAAAACTTTTGTCTAGTCCAGTGTTTCTTGTGCTTGGCAATCTCTGTATATAGGGGCTTCAACTCGAGACAATTGGTAATTCTGGGCTTCTGGTGGCAAACTTCATTCTTCATAGTGGACCATATATTACTCACATAACATTTCTCACTCAATTTTCATATCTTTAGAAAATGTTCTGTCTAGATCAGTGGTGGGTTTCAAAAATTGTTTGAATCTACTCTGTGGGTGTGGCCTCCTTGTGGGAGTGGCTTGCCAACCATGTGACTGGATGGGAGTGGCTTGCCGCCCATGTGACTGAAGATGCAGACGACACTTGTCAAAACCACCTTAAATTACCTCACACACAGCACTGCATGCTAAGAATATGATGTAACCTTGTTTTTTAAAGGCATCTTTGGTTTGTGTTAAAACCACTTCAACACACGCAATGTTCTGATTGCACCACAAACGCAGTAGTCATCCTTAACCTTCACAGAGGCACTGAGTTTTAAACATGAAGCATGATAGGTAGAATAATCATATCCAAGGACCAGTGGTGGGTTTCAAAAAAATTTGGAACCTCTTCTGTAGGTGGGGCCTGCTTTCCGGGTCCACTGGTGGAACCTCTTCTAACCGGTTTGGTAGATTTGACGAACCTGGTTCTACCGAATAGGTGCAAACTGGTAGGAACCCACCTCTGGTCTAGATAGAAAAATGCATCTAGTGACCTACATACATATTCAGGTTCACCATAATTGCATGGCATCATCTGCATGGTTGAGGAATGTTGTACAGTATTACAATATCAAAAAAAATCTATGCATTCCTGCACTAACATAATAGCATCTAGAAAAATCAGGGTGATACTAAAGATTCTAACAAATCTTTTATCCCTTTAATTCTTGATAATGTACACCATCATTACATATAAGTTTTTGAACTACACAACAATAGATTAGACTAATTCTACATTTCACCTTTCTTGTAATTTCACAAACAGTTCTCTTCTTCTTTGCTTGCTTTTCTTTAATCTTCTTATATAGACACCCTACGTCTACATCACAATCTTTCATACTTCAGATAGGCGCACAGATACTGGTCTACACTGCCCATCATAGTTATAATCAATCTATGTTTTCATGTAATGCTTTTTAGTAAGAAAAGCAAAGAATAAAGTAGGTACCAACTTAATTGTGCCAAAATCCCATATTGCATTCCTGTAATAGATGAGGGTCTGATTACAGCCTATATAGCAATAGCAATAGCAGTTAGACTTATATACCATTTCATAGGGCTTTCAGGGTTTACAGAGTCAGCATATCGCCCCACAGTCTGGGTCCTGCATTTCACCCACCTCGGAAGGATGGAAGGATGAGTCCACCTTGAGCCGGTGAATTAGAACCGCTGAACTGCAGATAACAGTCAGCTGAAGTGGCTGCAGTACTGCAACCCTAACCACTGCACCACCTCGGCTTTTATGGGCATGTGTTGTCTAGTATGCCACAACCAGTCTTGCTCATGATATTCTATACAAGTCTAACATATAATTGCTCATATCCCAATAATTTATAGGTACATCTAATATAATAGACATTTTCAATTCAAACTCCTGGTCCAGACGCTTTCCCTTCAAAATGTTGTTCCAAATCTGATATTCCTGCTTTTGAAGCCCTATAACTTTTGCTTTGTAATTTCAAAACTACATGCAGAATGAAAACATAGACACCTTCCATTATGAACATTTTGGCTTTATTTACAAATTATTTTATCCTAGTTTCTATTAAAATAATAACAAAAGCAATAAAAGTACGATATAATGTTTTTATTACATTACATTCAAGGGTGGGTTCCAGCTGGCACTACCATCAGTTCACTCGTGCATGCGCGCATCCACAGTGCAATTAAAATTGTTCTGCGCATGCAAAGAACTGGGGAAAACAAGATGGCGGCCCCAATGGCGCCTAACCGAGGGAACTAATTTGGGGGCATTTGGGTTGATGCGGTCCGAACCAGTAGGAACCCCAATCGATTACATTTCATTAGAAGATGGCAACAATAGAAGAAGAAAAAGATAAGCCACGAATGACTCGGAATTGCTACCTAGATAGTTTGCAATTTACTGGATGTCTTTTCATTCATGATTCATACTTTCAGTATCTCTCATTCTCTGTTACAACATCTCTTGCCTATTACTAAGTCTCGGATTTTTATCTCCCTCTTCAGCTATTAAGCCTCCAGAAATGTTCTTTAATGTTTTTTTCTTTCCCTTTTTAACTTTTCACATTTTTACTTGATGATTGATCAAATATAGATGGAAGTTCTTCTTCTGCAGAAGAGCAAATGAAGATAGAGCAAAGAGATGTAGCATTTCCATATGGCTAATCGTCAACCTGTAGCGGCTAAAGTATCTTAAAACTAATACATTTATTTTGTTATAAACTTGTGAATGGACTGCAATCCATAGAAAGCTGTGCCAAAATGAAATTGTTAATTTCTATGGTGCAACCCCCCCCCCCAAAAAAAACACCATGTTGGGTGTTTTAACACGGTCATGCAACTACAACAAGAATAACAACATAACTGGTCCTTGGATATGATTATTCTACACTATCATGCTCGTATTTATAAAACTCAGTGCCTCTGTGAAAGGTAAGGATGACTACTGCGTTGTGGGTGCAATCAGAACATTGCGTATGTTGAAGTGTTTTAACGCAAACCAAGATGCCTTTAAAAAACAAGTTTACATCCTATTCGTATGCATGCCAGTGCTGTGTAAGAGATAATTTTAAGGTGGTTCTGACAAGTGTCGTCGGCATCTTCTATCTGGTCACATGGGAGGCAAGCCACTCCCATCCGGTCACAATGGGCAGCAAGCCACTCCCACAAAGGAGGCCAGCACCACAGAGTAGGTTTGAACAATTTTTGAAACCCATCAAATGAGGAATAGCCCAATGTCATAACTAAACCACACTGAGAATCTGTCTTTTGGTTGTCACTACTCTCACTATAGGAAAGCAGATGGTATTATACTGTGAATATTGGCTGACTTTATTTCTAGTAAAAAGTCAGCCAAAAGGCTGTAATTATGCTGAACAGTTTCCTGGAATCTTACTTCCATAAATGATGCCATATTTTGAGTAATATATCATCACTGTGCCTCGCTCAGATTATTACACTAATATATCATTAGAGGAATAGCTAACTGTAGTGATGGATTAGTCTAATACAACTTTAAAGCAACAGTTTTCACTGATATATCTAAGATGCTCTCTAACTCTCCTGTGCAAGAACAATGCAATATAACATTGCAAGTGGATACTCTGACGAGACAGCTTTCATTAAACAGAAAAAAAGTTTATCTTGAAGTTTCAGTGGACTACTAGATAACTTGTAGCCTTTTGGGGTTCACTGACAAATGCGCGCTTGACAAAAGCGCGCCGACAAAACCGTGATGAGAAAAAAGCGAGGCCGAAATCACGCCCACAGAAGCGTGCCGATAAATGCACGCCGACAAAAGTGCGCCATCAAAAAACAATGCGAAAACAACATAAGAACGCTAACCCTAACCCTAACCCTAACCCTAACCTTAACCCTAACCCTAATCGTCCTTTCGTCGGCACGCATTTATCGGCGTGCTTCTGTGGGCGAGATTTCGACCTCGCTCTTTTCTCGCCGCGGTTTTGTCGGTGCGCTTTTGTCGGGCACGCATTTGACGGGTCACGGCCTTTTGGTCATTGTTTCATGGATATTTCTTTATCCAAAAAGAGAACAGAATGACCTTAGGTGTGTAAAAAAGCAGTGAAAGTGGGAGCAGCTTCCAATTTCCTGCCGTCTTTCCCAATGACTTTGTAGAAAGTTGGTAGGAAGCATCATTGATTATGTGACTGCAACTGAATGCTGCAGCATGGCAGCACTGAAGCGGCCATAACTTTGCCAAATTTCAATCCAGTGGAAATAATGGGTGCCGGGTTTTAGACATAATCTGTGTTATCTCGTTTGAGGTACATTTATTCAAAAAAATTTATCCTGTGCTGAAGTGTTTTGCAGAATTGAAGATTCTAAACAATCAAGCAGACACAAGAATGTAAGAAGTGTACAGATTTAGGGTTAGACAAAAAAAATCTCGAGACACAAAATAAACTATTGTCGTATGAAATCTGTCTTTCACTGTTCCAGAACGTCAGTCATACCATCTTTCATTAACGTACCTCTAGCAGTATTTCAAGTCTACCTAGCACACACAATTCTTAACGGGATGTTTTTGGGAAATCTACTTATATAGATATTTCCTGCTGAATTTTTATTGATAAACATCTTGGTTTTTTTTTTCTAAATCTATCAGTATCTCCTTTCTTTTTTATGTAGCAACATTTTGGCTATATTCAGTGGTGGGTTGCCAATTTTTTCACTACCAATTTAGGTGCGCTCCCACGCATGCACCCAATGCTTCTGCAAATGCGCAGAAGCATCCAGGTGGGTGGGCGGAGCCTCCCATCGCCACTACTAACAGTTCACCCAATCCTGGCCAAACCGGAAGCAACCCACCTCTGACTATATTACAATAGTATTGTTTTTGAATAAGAAGTAGAAAT
Organism: Thamnophis elegans; assembly: GCF_009769535.1. Lineage (NCBI taxonomy): Eukaryota > Metazoa > Chordata > Lepidosauria > Squamata > Natricidae > Thamnophis > Thamnophis elegans. The sequence continues at coordinate 3,967,471 of NC_045550.1, forward strand.
GCTCTATCTATCTATCTATCTATCTATCTATCTATCTATCTATCTATCTATCTATCTATCTATCTATCTACCTACCTACCTACCTACCTACCTACCTACCTACCTACCTACCTACCTACCTACCTACCTATCTATCTATCTATCTATCTATCTATCTATCTATCTATCTATCTATCATCTCAGGTTAATACAAGTAATTCATAATGTACAAACAAGTTTTAATAGTGGACTAAATAGTCCAAAGTGGCATAAAATGCAAAATATAGAAAACATTCTATATTCAATATGTATCCCTTTTTCAGAGGTGGGTTCCTACCAGTTCGCACCTATTCGGTAGAACCGGTTCGTCAAATCTACCGAACCAGTTAGAAGAGGTTCTACCAGTGGC